>NW_027206424.1:5572500-5757500 GCF_024711535.1 Dipodomys merriami | reverse complement strand
TCCATCCTGTGTTGGTGTCTGCTCACACGGTGTTCACGTGTGCTGCTCCATCCTGTGTTGGTGTGTTCACACTGTGTATGTGTGTGCTGCTCCATCCTGTGTACACACAGTGTTCACGTGTGCTGCTTCATCCCGTGTACACACAGTGTTCACGTGTGCTGCTCCATCCTGTGTACACACGGTGTTCACGTGTGCTGCTCCATCCCGTGTACACACAGTGTTCACGTGTGCTGCTCCATCCTGTGTACACATGGTGTTCACGTGTGCTGCTCCATCCTGTGTACACACGGTGCTCACGTGTGCTGCTCCATCCTGTGTACACACAGTGTTCACGTGTGCTGCTCCATCCTGTGTACACACAGTGTTCACGTGTGTTCCTCCATCCTGTGTACACACGGTGCTCACGTGTGCTCCTCCATCCTGTGTACACACGGTGCTCACGTGTGCTGCTCCATCCTGTGTATACATGGTGTCCACGTGTGCTGCTCCATCCTGTGTCGGTGTCTGTTCACACTGTGTTCACGTGTGCTCCTCCATCCTGTGTATACACGGTGTTCACGTGTGCTGCTCCATCCTGTGTATACATGGTGTTCACGTGTGCTGCTCCATCCTGTGTCCGTGTCTGCTCACACTGTGTTCACGTGTGTGCTGCTCCATCCTGTGTCGGTGTTTGTTTACACTATGTACATGTGTGCTGCTCCATCCTGTGTACACACGGTGTTCATGTGTGCTGCTCCATCATGTGTCAGTGTCTGTTCATACTGTGTTCACGTGTGCTGCTCCATCCTGTGTCGGTGTCTGCTCACACTGTGTACATGTGTGCTGCTCCATCCTGTGTATACACGGTGTTCACATGTGCTGCTCCATCCTGTGTCAGTGTCTGTTCACACTGTGTTCATGTGTGTGCTGCTCCAACCTGTATACACACAGTGTTCACGTGTGCTGCTCCATCCTGTGTATACATGGTGTTCACGTGTGCTGCTCCATCCTGTGTCAGTGTCTGCTCACACGGTGTTCACGTGTGCTGCTCCATCCTGTGTTGGTGTCTGTTCACACTGTGTACATGTGTGCTGCTCCATCCTGTGTACACACGGTGCTCACGTGTGCTGCTCCATCCTGTGTTGGTGTCTGTTCACACTGTGTATGTGTGTGCTGCTCCATCCTGTGTATACACGGTGCTCACGTGTGCTGCTCCATCCTGTGTCAGTGTCTGCTCACATGGTGTTCACATGTGCTGCTCCATCCTGTGTCGGTGTCTGTTCACACTGTGTATGTGTGTGCTGCTCCATCCTGTATATACACGGTGCTCACGTGTGCTGCTCCATCCTGTGTCGGTGTCTGTTCACACTGTGTTCACGTGTGCTCCTCCATCCTGTGTATACACGGTGTTCACGTGTGCTGCTCCATCCTGTGTATACATGGTGTTCACGTGTGCTGTTCCATCCTGTGTCAGTGTCTGTCTGCTCACACGGTGTTCACGTGTGCTCCTCCATCCTGTGTTGGTGTCTGCTCACACTGTGTACGTGTGTGCTGCTCCATCCTGTGTACACACGGTGCTCACGTGTGCTGCTCCATCCTGTGTCGGTGTCTGTTCACACTGTGTATGTGTGTGCTGCTCCATCCTGTGTATACACTGTGTTCACGTGTGCTGCTCCATCCTGTGTCAGTGTCTATTCACACTGTGTTCACGTGTGTGCTGCTCCATCCTGTGTATACATGGTGTTCACGTGTGCTGCTCCATCCTGTGTCGGTGTCTGTTCACACTGTGTACATGTGTGCGGCTCCATCCTGTGTATACACTGTGTTCACGTGTGCTGCTCCATCCTGTGTCGGTGTCTGTTCACACTGTGTTCACGTGTGTGCTGCTCCATCCTGTGTATACACGGTGTTCACGTGTGCTGCTCCATCCTTTGTCGGTGTCTGCTCACATGGTGTTCATGTGTGTGCTGCTCCCTCCTGTGTATACACGATGTTCACGTGTGCTCCTCCATCCTGTGTTGGTGTCTGTTCACACTGTGTACATGTGTGCTGCTCCATCCTGTGTATACACGATGTTCACGTGTGCTGCTCCATCCTGTGTCAGTGTCTGTTCACACTGTGTACATGTGTGCGGCTCCATCCTGTGTATACACTGTGTTCACGTGTGCTGCTCCATCCTGTGTCAGTGTCTATTCACACTGTGTTCACGTGTGTGCTGCTCCATCCTGTGTACACACGGTGCTCACGTGTGCTGCTCCATCCTGTGTCGGTGTCTGTTCACACTGTGTATGTGTGTGCTGCTCCATCCTGTGTACACACGGTGCTCACGTGTGCTGCTCCATCCTGTGTCAGTGTCTATTCACACTGTGTTCACGTGTGTGCTGCTCCATCCTGTGTATACACGGTGTTCATGTGTGTGCTGCTCCATCCTGTGTATACACGGTGTTCACGTGTGTGCTGCTCCCTCTCTCTGTCAGCCCTGGCACTGGCAAGCCCTCTGGTTTAGAGGGTCTTTTTTTCTGATAAGGCTGAAAAGACGTTGGTCACATGTCCCAGCGATTGTTGTCCCCTAAGCATGGGCTCCTTAGAAAATCACTTCTAGAGCAAGAGAGAGCCCTGAAGACACCATCGTTCTCTGCACGAATCTGAGCAGGAGGTGGAGCGATGGTGCCCCAGGGCTCCTTGTGTGGAGGGACAAGCGGGGGGCACGCAGGGGACTCGGGAAGGGAGGAAGGGGAGAGCGGCCGTGTCCGTGGTCACAGGCACTGTCCTTGCTGCCCACACCTACAGCTGGAGCAGGTGGCAAGGCCCGACAGCAGCATGGGCTTCCTGGGCGTGTCAGGAGTGTGAGGGGAGGGCTGGCGGTGAGCAGGGGGAGCTGGGGAGGGAGGGAACACGCACAGGCCTGAGCAGGCCTCTGAGCTGTGCCGAGGGTTGTTGTCTGAGTCTGGGACGGAGCCTGGCCCGCCAGGTCTCCCCGAGCTGTGAGCGTGCGAGCCGGACTGGATGTCTACCCCATTCAGCTGTCCATCCCTTCCTGCAGAGTGTGCTCTAGCTGTCAGAAATGGGATGAGGAGGCCCAAGGTGCCCCTCCCTGTGTGGCACAAAGCCTGGGGTCGCGAGGCTGAGCAGAGCTGTTCAAGGCCTGGAGTGCCAGGCTGGCACATGAGTCCCAGGGCTGACCTGGGTCCAGCCTCTTACTCTCCAGCTCATGGTCAGGCCTCAAGCCAGTCTGTCTGGAGCCAAGGCCAGCAATGAACAAGAGTCAGACTAGGAGCGGGCTGCTGGCCATACACAGGGGCCCCTGAGAGCCACCTGCCGGTCTGGCGAGGCGCAGGCCCCAGACGGGAGGTGGGCAGCAGGCTCCCAGCACAGACAGGGGCTCACTGTCCAGCGATCTGTGTCCACTGCCTTCCCTGGTGCCCTGGCAACCAAACATCACATGGCCACGACAGCCCTGCCTCAGCCTGTGGCCAGCCACGGCTCCTGCTGGCACAGGAGCTACACTGCGGGGCAGAGCGTCCGTGCGTCTGCCTCTCAGGACCTCACACCTGAGCCGCTCCAGGGCCATGTGTCCGTGCGTCTGTCTCTCAGGACCTCACACCTGAGCCGCTCCAGGGCCATGTGTCCGTGCGTCTGTCTCTCAGGACCTCACACCTGAGCCACTCCAGGGCCATGTGTCCGTGCGTCTGCCTCTCAGGACCTCACACCTGAGCCACTCCAGGGCCATGTGTCCGTGCGTCTGTCTCTCAGGACCTCACACCTGAGCCGCTCCAGGGCCATGTGTCCGTGCGTCTGTCTCTCAGGAACCCACACTGGAGCCGCTCCAGGGCCATGTGTCCGTGCGTCTGCCTCTCAGGAACCCACACTGGAGCCGCTCCAGGGCCATGTAATCACTGTAAACACAGAGCCACCAGCCTCCACATACACACCGAGTAAGGACTGGTTTCAGAAACAACATCAGGCCTGTAATTTCTTTGTATCTGGCGGAATCATTTTCACACAGTAGCTGGGGAACTCCAAAACACATTTGTTTCCCTTAAAAACTAATTTGTATGTTTATGACACTTAACCTTGTCTAAGGAAAGTTACTGAAGAAGCAGCACTGCTTGTTTTTGCCTTGCTCCTTCTCAGACACTCCCACAATCCATGGATCCTGTGGGTCTCTCCTCCAGGTCAGCACAGTGGCCTGTCCATGGAGCCCGTGGGTCTCTCCTCCAGGTCACTGTGGTGGCCTGTCCATGGAGCCTGTGGGCCTCTCCTCCAGGTCAGCACAGTGGCCTGTCCATGGAGCTGTGGGTTTCTCCTCCAGGTCACCCTGGTGGCCTGTCTGTGGATCCTGTGGGTCTCTCCTCCAGGTCAGCACAGTGGCCTGTCCATGGAGCCTGTGGGTCTCTCCTCCAGGTCACCCTGGTGGCCTGTCTGTGGATCCCGTGGGCCTCTCCTCCCAGTCACCATGGTGGCCTGTCTGTGGATCCTGTGGGTCTCTCCTCCAGATCACTGTGGTGGCCTGTCTGTGGATCCCGTGGGCCTCTCCTCCCAGTCACCATGGTGGCCTGTCTGTGGATCCCGTGGGCCTCTCCTTCCAGTCACCGTGGTGGTCTGTCTGTGGAGAGCTACACTGAAGGAGTAAAGGGTTCTCTTCTCCCTTGTAATTCATTGTTACTCAGGATCTGAGATTCTTTCTTAGGGGATAGGAGAGAATTTTTGCTTCTACCTATTTCATCCAATATTGACTTTAAAGAAAATTTCCTTGTGAAAAGGATCAATAAACGTCTGCACAGTGGCATCCACAGAGTATAAGGAATTTTAGGGTAAAATAAACGTTGGGCTCAACTGCCATTCCTCAGACAACTGTCTTCCGTGTGTGTGTGAAGGGCCAAATGGTCCTGCATTCCCATCTGTATCTTTCTGTCCAGCCTCCAGGCAGCTATTGGCTCCTCCTCCCTCTTATCTCTGCCATCCATCTATCTGTCCATCTGTCTATCCATCCTTCCAATGCACTATGACCCAAGACAAATTAGTTCTCATGTCTTCTAAAGGGGAAAGGCAAAAACATGTTTCCACTGGTGTTTCCCTAAGTTCCAGAATCCTGAACCCACTGAAGAGCTCACCAGTGGTAGAATGGCTGAGCTGTGGAGTTCACATGGAATCCCACCCAGCAAGAAGCCGTTGCTGGGAAGGGGCCCGCTGATGGGAGCGTGGTGTGGCGCGTCCCTGCTCCTGACACCCATGGCTCCACACGGTAACCCAGGCAGCACCTGTAGGCCAGGACAGCCTTCCGCAAGCCAGGGCCCACAACTCACTCCCTGCATGGATTTGTGAGTGAGAAATGGCCAGCCTGGAGGGTGGAGAGAAGCCAACGGAGAGGCATTCCAAGAGGGCCGCCTCTGGCCAGGCTTTCCCAGGCGGCCTGGACTGCAGGTCTGTCTAACTGTCCAAGGTACAAGGGGAAAAACCTCAGGAAGGGAGGGAGGTGGGAGGAGGAGGGGAGGAGGAGAAGAGCAAACAGAGCACACAGATCACCATCAAGGGAAAAGCTGCTGCCTCCACCAGAGGATTTTCTTGGGATCAATCTTTTTTTTCTGTGCCCTAAATTTAACAGCTGGAATTATTTTCCAAGAACCATCACATTTAACCTTTAAGAATGATTGGCCTCCTAATGGGATGACTGCAACTGTCTGTGTGGCTGTGGTGTGGTACAGTCTGGAGTCTTGGGGTGATTGTGTCTGTCTGTGTGGCTGTGGTGTGGTACAGTCTGGAGTCTTGGGGTGACTGCGTCTGTCTGTGTGGCTGTAGTGTGGTACAGTCTGGAGTCTTGGGGTGACTGCGTCTGTCTGTGTGGCTGTGGTGTGGTACTGTCTGGAGTCTTGGGGTGACTGCGTCTGTCTGTGTGGCTGTGGTGTGGTACAGTCTGGAGTCTTGGGGTGACTGCGTCTGTCTGTGTGGCTGTGGTGTGGTACAGTCTGGAGTCTTGGGGTGACTGCGTCTGTCTGTGTGGCTGTGGTGTGGTACAGTCTGGAGTCTTGGGGTGACTGCTTCTGTGTGGCTGTGGTGTGGTACAGTGTGGAGTCTTGGGGTGACTGCGTCTGTCTGTGTGGCTGTGGTGTGGTACAGTCTGGAGTCTTGGGGTGACTGCGTCTGTCTGTGTGGCTGTGGTGTGGTACAGTGTGGAGTCTTGGGGTGACTGCGTCTGTCTGTGTGGCTGTGGTGTGGTACAGTCTGGAGTCTTGGGGTGACTGCGTCTGTCTGTGTGGCTGTGGTGTGGTACAGTCTGGAGTCTTGGGGTGACTGCGTCTGTCTGTGTGGCTGTGGTGTGGTACAGTCTGGAGTCTTGGGGTGACTGCGTCTGTCTGTGTGGCTATGGTGTGGTACAGTCTGGAGTCTTGGGGTGACTGCGTCTGTCTGTGTGGCTGTGGTGTGGTACAGTGTGGAGTCTTGGGGTGACTGCGTCTGTCTGTGTGGCTGTGGTGTGGTACAGTCTGGAGTCTTGGGGTGACTGCGTCTGTCTGTGTGGCTGTGGTGTGGTACAGTCTGGAGTCTTGGGGGATTGCGTCTGTCTGTGTGACTGAGGTGTGGTACAGTCTGGAGTCTCACCACACCTTACCTCATGTCGTCCTCATCTAACGGTGAGTGCAGATTCTCCTACACACCATGTTCAGTGCACAGAGATTCCACCATAGGACATGGTCAGGCATACACACCGCGCTCAGGTCACACACTCTGTGTTCAGTGCATACACACCATGTTCAGTGCACACACTCTGTGTTCAATGCATGCACACTCCGTGTTCAGTGCACACACTCTGTATTCAGTGCACACACTCTGTGTTCAGTGCACGCACACCGTGTTCAGTGCACACACACCGTGTTCAGTGCACACACACCGTGTTCAGTGCACACACACCGTGTTCAGTGCATACACACTGTGTTCAGTGCACACACACTGTGTTCAGTGCACACACTCTGTGTTCAGTGTATACACACCGTGTTCAGTGCACACACACTGTGTTCAGTGCACACACTCTGTGTTCAGTGCACACACTCTGTGTTCAGTGCACACACTCTGTGTTCAGTGCACACACACTGTGTTCAGTGCACACACACCGTGTTCAGTGCATACACACTGTGTTCAGTGCACACACTCTGTGTTCAGTGCACGCACACCGTGTTCAGTGCACACACACCGTGTTCAGTGCATACACTCCATGTTCAGTGCACACACACCGTGTTCAGTGCACACACACTGTGTTCAGTGCACACACACTGTGTTCAGTGCACGCATTCTGTGTTCAGTACACACACCGTGTTCAGTGCACACACACTGTGTTCAGTGCACACACTCTGTGTTCAGTGCATACACACCGTGTTCAGTTCACACACTCCATGTTCAGTGCACACACTCCATGTTCAGTGCACACACACTGTGTTCAGTGCACACACTCTGTGTTCAGTGCACGCACACCATGTTCAGTGCCCACACTCTGTGTTCAGTGCACACACTCTGTGTTCAGTGCACACACACCGTGTTCAGTGCACACATACCGTGTTCAGTGCACACACTCTGTGTTCAGTGCACACACACCGTGTTCAGTGCATACACTCTGTGTTCAGTGCATACACTCCATGTTCAGTGCACGCACACCGTGTTCAGTGCACAAACTGTGTTCAGTGCACTCACACCGTGTTCAGTGCATACACTCCGTGTTTAGTGCATACACTCCATGTTCAGTGCACGCACACTGTGTTCAGTGCACAAACTGTGTTCAGTGCACTCACACCGTGTTCAGTGCACACACACTGTGTTCAGTGCATGCATTCTGTGTTCAGTGCACACACACTGTGTTCAGTGCACACACTCTGTGTTCAGTGCACACACTTTGTGTTCAGTGTATGTACTCCATGTTCAGTTCATGTACTCCATGTTCAGTGTATGTACTCCGTGTTCAGTGCACACACTCCGTGTTCAGTGCACGCACACTGTGTTCAGTGCACTCACACCATGTTCAATGCATGCATTCAGTGTTCATTGCACAGGATCCAACCACATGCCACATCCAGCAGGCACAGTGCACAGAAATGCACGTGGACAGGGGACATCCACATCTGAGCACACAAACCTCATTCAGAGTTCGGAAGGAAAATGCCTGCCTCAGGGACACCCCTGCCTGCTGGCCAGCACACGTCTCATGCTGAGTGCCAGCTCAATTCGGGTGAGACCCCTCCCCTGGATTCCCTGCCCTGCTGTTGGCTGCGTCCCGTGCCCCCTGCCTGTCCTCACTGCCTGTCTGCTGAGCAGTCCAGCTCTGCTTGGGGTCTCCCAGACCCACAGCCTCCCTCCCACCTTCTCCTGTGCCTGGAGCACCAGGGGGCAGGTGCAGGCAGCTGGTGCCAATGCTGGGCAGCACAGAGTGCTGGCCGTGGGCTCTGGGTAGGGCTGCCGGCGACCGTCGCGGCCTCCAAGTCTTCCCTGCTTGGACTGCAGGCACAGCCACTGTTCTGCAAGAAGTTCTGCTGGGCCCCGCCCTGCCCATGTCTGATGGCCCCCTGTCCTCCAGCATGTGTGCAAACCAGCCCCCAGCCTGTTTCCTTACCCCCTCAAGCAACCGTGAGGGCTGCGGCCCCCACCGCCATGGGGCAGAGAGGGGCAGATCGTCCAGCCTGGGCTGCAGGGTGGCAGCTGGAGGATTTTGGGAGCCTAAGGCTGCTGCTCCTTCATCCCGCATGGCGGAGAATGGCTTTGGACAAGGTTTCAGCAAGGTCGGGATCATTTATTTCTTTCCTTCTAAATTTGCTCTGAGCCAAGCACTGTTCTGAAGACATTCTGGCAGACAGGATTGATGGGAGCACTGTGGGTACACGTGTGTCCATGCCAGGACCTCTCCAGTCCTCTAGTGCACCGTGTGTCCATGCCAGGACCTCTCCTCCCTCTGGTGCACCGTGTGTCCATGCCAGGGCCTCTCCAGTCCTCTGGTGCACCGTGTGTCCATGCCAGGGCCTCTCCAGTCCTCTGGTGCACCGTGTGTCCATGCCAGGACCTCTCCTCCCTCTGGTGCACCGTGTGTCCATGCCAGGACCTCTCCAGTCCTCTAGTGCACCATGTGTCCATGCCAGGACCTCTCCAGTCCTCTAGTGCACCGTGTGTCCATGCCAGAGCCTCTCCAGTCCTCTAGTGCACCGTGTGTCCATGCCAGGACCTCTCCTCCCTCTAGTGCACCGTGTGTCCATGCCAGGACCTCTCCTCCCTCTAGTGCACCGTGTGTCCATGCCAGGACCTCTCCAGTCCTCTGGTGCACCGTGTGTCCATGCCAGGGCCTCTCCAGCCCTCTGGTGCACCATGTGTCCATGCCAGGACCTCTCCAGTCCTCTGGTGCACCATGGTCCATGCCAGGGCCTCTCCTCCCTCTGGTGCACCGTGTGTCCATGCCAGGGCCTCTCCAGTCCTCTGGTGCACCGTGTGTCCATGCCAGGGCCTCTCCAGTCCTCTGGTGCACCGTGTGTCCATGCCAGGGCCTCTCCAGTCCTCTAGTGCACCGTGTGTCCATGCCAGGACCTCTCCTCCCTCTAGTGCACCGTGTGTCCATGCCAGGACCTCTCCAGTCCTCTGGTGCACCGTGTGTCCATGCCAGGGCCTCTCCAGCCCTCTGGTGCACCATGTGTCCATGCCAGGACCTCTCCAGTCCTCTGGTGCACCATGGTCCATGCCAGGGCCTCTCCTCCCTCTGGTGCACCGTGTGTCCATGCCAGGGCCTCTCCAGTCCTCTGGTGCACCGTGTGTCCATGCCAGGGCCTCTCCAGTCCTCTGGTGCACCGTGTGTCCATGCCAGGGCCTCTCCAGTCCTCTGGTGCACCGTGTGTCCATGCCAGGACCTCTCCAGTCCTCTGGTGCACCGTGTGTCCATGCCAGGACCTCTCCAGTCCTCTGGTGCACCGTGTGTCCATGCCAGGGCCTCTCCAGTCCTCTGGTGCACCGTGTGCCCATGCCAGGGCCTCTTCAGTCCTCTGGTGCACCATGGTCCATGCCAGGGCCTCTCCAGTCCTCTGGTGCACCGTGTACCCATGCCAGCATGGCCAGCTGGCTGAACGGCTCTCCAGTTCCTTCCTCATGCTTGTCTCCGTGGGATGGCCCTGCCAGCCCGCGTTGACCTGGGGGCCGCTGGGGTCTCTGGGCCCCTGCACTGCTGGCCAGCAGGAGGCTGTGGCTCTGAGCACACTTAGGCCAGACCACACCGTGAATCTTCGCAGGACTCTGAGCTCCCAGCTGGTCCCTCCCACCTCTGCCGTGCCTCCTCTGTCCACTCGCCACCCTCACTGCTGGGTGAGTGTGGCCATGCCAGTGACCGGGAGCTGCTTGTGCGCTGGATGCATCCAAGACCCGAGGCACCTGTGCACAACGTGCCAGTCAGGCTTGTGTCAGAGGCCCTCCAGTCACGTGAGAACAAGGTGGTGCCCACACTGTGTGGCTCTGAGGAGGCTCCGTCCTGCCTGCGGTGTGGACAGGACGGCAGCCACGGGCTGTGCTGGCCGGGCAGAGGGGTCACGGAGGCCCAGATGGATGCCACCCACACTGGTGCTGGGCACTGTCAGCTGCCCCTGTGGAGGTTTTGCCAGTTTTGTGCCTGGGAGGGCTCCGGGGGTTCAGTGAGTTGGTGCCGAGAGCACCACGGCCACACCAGCTGGCAGGGACCAGCATGGCCGGCAGGACAGTCCCACCTTGAGTCACCTTGAAGGCTACAGTGGCCTTGGCTTCAGACACCGGGTCCCGTCTCGAAGCCCTGACCTGTCCTCATCCACAGATGGTGGGCCCTGTCGGGGATGCCGGGACTCCACAGGCCCCGCCGTCCTCATGCTGTGCAGGATGGGCCCAGCGGCGTCTGCACCAAGTTCCTGGGGCACAGTGGCTCCCCTGACCCCTGGCCCCGCACACATCACCATGTATCAGGGCTGTGTGGCGCAGGCGGTGGCTCAGTGCAGTCTCCGGGGCTCGGGCTGCCCTGGGCTGAGGGGTACAGCCGCAGCGGGGTCTCCACTGCCGTGAGCACTCCTGAGAGGCTGCCCATGCGTCTGGCCACGTGGAAGGGGCGGGAGGGGCCGGGCTGCACGCTAGCCACCAGCCCCACACAGGCTGCACATCTGGGGCCGGATGGGCGCTACCAGCTTTCGTGGGAAAGCCGATGGGGACGTGACCTCATGCCGCGCAGAATAACCGCGCTCTAATTGGGCATGTGCACCTACACCAGCAATTTCTTTAGGGGAAAACGACTTGGAATCTGCATTTAATGAAGAGATAGCTCGCTCTGGCACACCAGGCCGGGACGGGGCTGACGGAAGTAGCTGCTGAGCTGGCCGCGGGGCTGCTGGTCCTGTCGGAGGCCAGCGCCCTGGCCTGACAGGTTGGGGCGTTTTGCTGCTGTGAACCCGGAGAATCAATGGCTGTGAGGTTGTGCCTGCTCCGAGGCAGCGGAAAGGGCCCTGGCCCTGCGCCAGGGCCTCACGGGGTCTGAGGCTCACCGGGCTCCATAGTCCTCCCGTATCCGGGTGACCACGGAGCGCCAGGATCTCTGACGCCACCTGTCCCTTGTGCCCATGGCCCCGACCCTGAGTGCCTTTGTCTTTGCTTCAGGCTGAGGCCAGGTGTGGAGGCAGCGGGGCAGCGAGGAGACAGCTCAGGAGGGCAGGGCAAGCAGCTTGCTCCTCAGGGGAGAGGGGAGGACTCAAACTCAGGGCAGCAGGCAGGCTCCTGCCCGTGCGTCTTGGTGCCTCCTCCGGTCCAGCTGCCTCCCAGGTGGCTCAGGGTAAGCTGGAGCGGGGTCAGGCACCCTGGGCTCCTTCCCCTGATCCTCGTGGACAGCTGACAGCCCCAGCCTGGCCTGGCCAAGGGCACTGCTCACTCCCCTGCCTTCCAGCCCTGCACCTCCCTGAGCCCCTGTGGGCCCAGGAAAGGCAACAAAACAGAGGTGGCTTTTCTGCCTGTGGTCTTGAGCGCTCAAGCTCTAGCCCTGGGCTGGGATGCCTTCCTCTTGGCCAACAGGTGGGCAGCAAGAAGTGCCCGCTGGGAGCTGGCTAGGGCACCCACGGCCCAGGCAGGCGCAAGGGCTGAAAGGCGATGATACCTGTGCTGGGGACGCGTTTGGTTCTGTTGACCTGGCTGTGCCGCGCACATGTGTAACACGGATGGCTGTGCCGCGCACATGTGTAACACGGATGGCCGTGCCGCGCACATGTGTAACACGGATGGCCGTGCCGCGCACATGTGTAACACGGATGGCCGTGCCGCTCACATGTGTAACACGGATGGCCGTGCCGCTCACATGTGTAACACGGATGGCCGTGCCGCTTACATGTGTAACACGGATGGCCGTGCCGCGCACATGTGTAACACGGATGGCCGTGCCGCGCACATGTGTAACACGGATGGCCGTGCCGCTCACATGTGTAACATGGATGGCCGTGCCGCGCACATGTGTGACACGGATGGCTGTGCCGCTCACATGTGTAACATGGATGGCCGTGCTGCTCACATGTGTGAACACAGATGGTCGTGTCGCTCACATGTGTGAACATGGATGGTGGTGCTGTTCACATGTGTAACATGGATGGTGGTGCTATTCACATGTGTGAACTCGGATGGCCATGCCGCTCACATGTGTAACATGGATGGCTGTGCTGCTCACATGTGTGAACACAGATGGCCGTGTTACTCACATGTGTGAACACGGATGGTCGTGCCGCTCACATGTGTAACATGGATGGCCGTGCCGCTCACATGTGTAACATGGATGGCCGTGCTGCTCACATGTGTGAACATGGATGGCCGTGTTGCTTACATGTGTGAGCACGGATGGTGGTGCTGCTCACATGTGTGAACATGGATGGCCGTGCGCCCATATGTGTGAACACAGATGGCCGTGCGCTCACATGTGTGAACACGGATGGTCGTGCCACTCACATGTGTGAAGAGGGATGGCCGTGCGCTCACATATGTGAACACGGATGGCCATGCCACTCACATGTGTGAACACGGATGGTCGTGCTACTCACATGTGTGAACACGGATGGCCATGAGCTCACATGTGTGAACACGGATGGTCGTGCCACTCACGTGTGTGAACAGGGATGGCTGTGCCGCTCACATGTGTAAACAAGGATGGCTGTGCGCTCACATGTGTGAACTCGGATAGCCGTGCCACTCACATGTGTGAACTCGGATGGCCGTGCCGCTCACATGTGTGAACACGGATGGCCATGCTGCTCACATGTGTGAACACAGATGGCCGTGCCGCTTACATGTGTGAACACAGATGACCGTGCCGCTCACATGTGTGAACACAGATGGCCATGCTGCTCACATGTGTGAGCATGGATGGTGGTGTTGCTCACATGTGTAAACATGGATGGTCGTGTGCCCACATGTCTGAACACAGATGGCCGTGTGCTCACATATGTGAACACAGATGGCCATGCCGTTCACATGTGTGAACACGGATGGCTGTGCCGCTCACATGTGTGAACACGGATGGCCATGCCGTTCACATGTGTGAACATGGATGGCCATGCCGCTCACATGTGTGAACACGGATGGCCATGCCGATCACATGTGTGAACGTGGATGGCCGTCCGCTCACGTGTGTGAACACAGATGGCTGCAGCATGAGAACTGGGTGGTGGTAATCACCCGGCCTGCACCCCTAGCCCTGAGGCCTGGCCCGGCCCAGCTCTGCGTCAGCAGGTGTGGCCTCCACGGGGGGCCTGGACATCAGACAAGCCTGCGGGGTCCTGTCCTGCCGGGCCCAGGCCTGCGGGTTGAGTAGAGGCCAGTGATAGTCCTGGCTCTGCCTCAAGAGCACTTTGCCCTTGTAAGCTCCAAGGGACTGAGGCCAAATTTGGCGGTGAACGCGTCACTCTGCCTTCGCCTATCCATAACCCACAGCTGCAGCTGGCTGAGAGCTAAGACAATTAGCACAGATCACGGTGTCCTAATTTAACATGGCGGGCTTGATTGGAGCATTGGCCATGGAGGTGGTGGACACACTGCTCGAGACTGAGGGGGCCTGGGAGACATGCTAGAACACGCTCTGGGTCCCCTGGGGCCAGGTTGAGCG
This sequence comes from Dipodomys merriami, assembly GCF_024711535.1. Taxonomy (NCBI): domain Eukaryota; kingdom Metazoa; phylum Chordata; class Mammalia; order Rodentia; family Heteromyidae; genus Dipodomys; species Dipodomys merriami. Next base: position 5,743,420 of record NW_027206424.1, on the reverse strand, counting down.
GCTCCGGTTCAGCCTCAGGGCTGTTCACCCTGAGGCTCCGGTTCAGCCTCAGGGCTGTTCACCCTGGCCACCGCGCTGTGGAACAGCTCCAGCAGGTAGTTCCCACCTCCGCTTCTGCTGCAGGCCTGGAGCAGGATGCAAGCGGCCTCCAGGAAAGGAAGGTGGGCTGGGCCTGGCCTTAGAGATCAGCAGTGTTTCTGGCCTCTTGTCTGTTGCACCTGCCCTGTAAGTGGACATTGACATAAGGCCACTGATGCCCTGTCCTCTAGGAGCTCAGAGGACACACAGAGGGCCAGGCAAAGCTCCTGGCAGAGATGTGGCCAGCACGGCCTCGTGCTGGGCTTCCTGCAGCCATGGCTGGTGCTCTCCTCCTCCTGAGGAAGGAAGGGATGTGAACTCTCCCCTCAACATGGAGGAAAGGCTCTGCCCTCCCCTTCCCCTCAGCCCAGAGCTCAGGGCTCTCGCTCTCAGTTCATGGGTCAAAACACTGGCATGTGAGACCTGAAATTTTTATGCCTATTTTAACTGCCCAGTTCTCTACACGCTTGCAAAGGTGACCCAGAGCAAACCTTGCAATGACAGCAGAGTATATAAACGTGCAATTTGCAAAATCAAAACTGGCTGTCAGAATTGGGGAGTGGCTGAAAAACAACCTGAGCCACACTCCCTACCTCACAGCCATGGGGAACCTCAATGGAAGATAAGATGGTCTGAGCCCTATCCCTTCCTCAGAGGCTGGTAGAAGTGACCTGGTGTGATCTCCTCCACCTCCCTCTCAGAAGTGTCCTGGTGTGATCTCCTCCATCTCTCTCTCAGAAGTGTCCTGGTGTAATCTCCTCCATCTCCCTCTCAGAAGTGTCCTGGTGTGATCTCCTCCATTTCCCTCTCAGAAGTGTCCTGGTGTGATCTCCTCCATTTCCCTTTCAGAACTGGCCCTGCCACTCTGGCCTTGGTGGGAGGGCCTGACACCCTGGCCTTGGTGGGAGGGCCTGACACCCTGGCCTTGGTGGGAGGTCCTGACACCCTGGCCTTGGTGGGAGGCCCTGACACCCTGGCCTTGGTGGGAGGGCCTGACACCCTGGCCTTGGTGGGAGGCTGCACAGGCCCAGAGAGCCCCCTGAGGTCAGGGAGCACACGCTGTCAGGAGTCTGCTCTGCCATGGGGCCAGCACCCCCGTCACTGGAGTGTCTGCACACGCTCCCCCATGAGCAAGAAATGAGAACAGGCTCAGACAGCTACCAGCGCCGGAGAAGCATGAGAGCCATGCTGACAAAGCCGCACACAGGGGGGAGCTGGCCCCGTGACTCGCTGGTGCGAGGGGGACATGGAGGGCCGGGCAGGGTGCTGACAGCACCCCCCAGCTGGAGGGAGAACTGGGGTGCACAGGCTGTTAGGCCTCAGACAGACGTAAAGCGGCAGCCTCCGTGCAGCCCGCCGGCCCTCTGGTTGTCGGCTCCAGCCCTGGGTGCTGCTGGCTCTGCTGTGCCTCCGTGCAGCCCGCCGGCCTCTGGTTGTCGGCTCCAGCCCTGGGTGCTGCTGGCTCTGCTGTGCCTCCGTGCAGCCCGCGGCCTCTGGTTGTCGGCTCCAGCCCTGGGTGCTGCTGGCTCTGCTGTGCCTCCGTGCAGCCCGCGGCCTCTGGTTGTCGGCTCCAGCCCTGGGTGCTGCTGGCTCTGCTGTGCCTCCGTGCAGCCCGCGGCCTCTGGTTGTCGGCTCCAGCCCTGGGTGCTGCTGGCTCTGCTGTGCCTCCGTGCAGCCCGCGGCCTCTGGTTGTCGGCGCCAGCCCTGGGTGCTGCTGGCTCTGCTGTGCCTCCGTGCAGCCCGCGGCCTCTGGTTGTCGGCGCCAGCCCTGGGTGCTGCTGGCTCTGCTGTGCCTCCGTGCAGCCCGCGGCCTCTGGTTGTCGGCGCCAGCCCTGGGTGCTGCTGGCTCTGCTGTGCCTCCGTGCAGCCCGCGGCCTCTGGTTGTCGGCTCCAGCCCTGGGTGCTGCTGGCTCTGCTGTGCCTCCGTGCAGCCCGCCGGCCCTCTGGTTGTCGGCTCCAGCCCTGGGTGCTGCTGGCTCTGCTGTGCCTCCGTGCAGCCCGCCGGCCCTCTGGTTGTCGGCTCCAGCCCTGGGTGCTGCTGGCTCTGCTGTGCTGGAGTCTAGGGGAGAGGAGGGCACGCCCAGGCGGGAGCCTGGCGGGAGGGCCTCTGGAGGGGACTGTGGGTGCTGACTTACCAGCCCCCAAGGCCTCCCCCAGTCACCCCTGGCCCGGCCGGGGTCCTGGGGATGGTGCTCCTGAGCAAATCCTGGTGTTGGGGCCGGCCCGCCGCCCGTCTCCCAGGCAAGCCAGCCCCCGACACCTGCCGGGAAGGGGTTTAGAAAGATCCCGCCGTGGATGCTGAGCGGTGTGTGTGTGGCCACACACAATCATTCTTTGGTGGAGCTCTGCTGCAAACTCTATTTGTCTGCATTGAGCAACGCAGAGACCTAAAAATTAATTTTGAGTTTCCTCCTCAGCTTGCACTCATTTTCATTTGAAGATGTTCTCTTCCCACCAGAAAAGCAAAATTATAAAAACCAGTGTGACGTGAGTCCTGAGCAGAGCTGCTTAGAGGGAGGGGGCTGCCCGAGGGAGGGGGGGAGGGGGCGGTGTGGGAGGGGGCTGCCCGAGGGAGGGGGTGAGGGGGCTGCCCGAGGGAGGGGGGGAGGGGGCTGCCCGAGGGAGGGGGGGAGGGGGCGGTGAGGGAGGGGGGGCGGTGTGGGAGGGGGCGGTGTGGGAGGGGGCGGTGAGGGAGGGGGCTGCCCGAGGGAGGGGGTGGTGAGGGAGGGGGCGGTGAGGGAGGGGGCTGCCCGAGGGAGGGGGTGGTGAGGGAGGGGGTGGTGTGGGAGGGGGGGAGGGGGCGGTGTGGGAGGGGGCTGCCCGAGGGGGGGGGTGGTGTGGGAGGGGGGGAGGGGGCGGTGTGGGAGGGGGCTGCCCGAGGGGGGGGGAGGGGGCGGTGTGGGAGGGGGCTGCCCGAGGGGGGGGGCGGTGTGGGAGGGGGCTGCCCGAGGGGGGGGGGAGGGGGCGGTGTGGGAGGGGGCTGCCCGAGGGAGGGGGGAGGGGGCGGTGAGGGAGGGGGCTGCCCGAGGGAGGGGGGAGGGGGCGGTGAGGGAGGGGGCTGCCCGAGGGAGGGGGGGAGGGGGCGGTGTGGGAGGGGGCTGCCCGAGGGGGGGGGCGGTGTGGGAGGGGGCTGCCCGAGGGGGGGGGAGGGGGCGGTGTGGGAGGGGGCTGCCCGAGGGGGGGGGCGGTGAGGGAGGGGGCTGCCCGAGGGAGGGGGGGAGGGGGCGGTGTGGGAGGGGGCTGCCCGAGGGGGGGGGCGGTGTGGGAGGGGGCTGCCCGAGGGGGGGGCGGTGTGGGAGGGGGCTGCCTGAGGGAGGGGGGAGGGGGCGGTGTGGGAGGGGGCTGCCCGAGGGGGGGGGGCGGTGTGGGAGGGGGCTGCCCGAGGGGGGGGTGGTGTGGGAGGGGGCGGTGAGGGAGGGGGCTGCCCGAGGGAGGGGGGAGGGGGCGGTGAGGGAGGGGGCTGCCCGAGGGAGGGGGGAGGGGGCGGTGAGGGAGGGGGCTGCCCGAGGGAGGGGGGAGGGGGCGGTGAGGGAGGGGGCTGCCCGAGGGAGGGGGGAGGGGGCGGTGAGGGAGGGGGCTGCCTGAGGGAGGGGGGGAGGGGGCGGTGTGGGAGGGGGCTGCCCGAGGGAGGGGGGGCGGTGAGGGAGGGGGCTGCCCGGGGGAGGGGGGAGGGGGCGGTGAGGGAGGGGGCTGCCCGAGGGAGGGGGGAGGGGGCGGTGAGGGAGGGGGCTGCCTGAGGGAGGGGGGGAGGGGGCGGTGTGGGAGGGGGCTGCCCGAGGGAGGGGGGGCGGTGAGGGAGGGGGCTGCCCGGGGGAGGGGGGGCGGTGAGGGAGGGGGCTGCCCGAGGGGGGGGCGGTGAGGGAGGGGGCTGCCCGGGGGGGGGGCGGCAGCAGTTCTGTTTGGGGAGTGGGGAGGCGCCCAGGCACAGAATCGGTCTGCATCAGTGGTGAGTTTAATCGGTGTACGCTAACCAGCAAGTGCAAGCAGCATCAATTAACTGGTACCAAAGCCAGGCCTGAAGCTGCCCTGTGCCGCGTGAGGGCAGGAGGTGCAGAGAGGAGTCGGGGAAGGAGGCATTGTCTCTTGTCAGGCTGACACTGGGGGAAGGGCCCACATGCTGTACTGGACAGGTGGGGGCCAGCCTTGGGTGCTGGACAGGGGAGGGCCAGCCTCAGGTACTGGACAGGGGAGGGGCCAGCCTCAGGTACTGGACAGGGGAGGGGCCAGCCTCAGGTACTGGACAGGGGAGGGGCCAGCCTCGGGTGCTGGACAGGGGAGGGACCAGCCTCAGGTACTGGACAGGTGGGGGCCAGCCTCGGGTGCTGGACAGGGGAGGGGCCAGCCTCAGGTACTGGACAGGGGAGGGGCCAGCCTCAGGTACTGGACAGGGGAGGGGCCAGCCTCAGGTACTGGACAGGGGAGGGGCCAGCCTCGGGTGCTGGACAGGGGAGGGGCCAGCCTCAGGTGCTGGACAGGTGGGGGCCAGCCTCAGGTACTGGACAGGGGAGGGGCCAGCCTCAGGTACTGGACAGGGGAGGCCAGGCTCAGGTACTGGACAGGGGAGGGGCCAGGCTCAGGTACTGGACGGGGGGCCAGCCTCGGGTGCTGGACAGGGGAGGGGCCAGGCTCAGGTACTGGACAGGGGGGGCCAGGCTCAGGTACTGGACAGGGGGGGCCAGCCTCAGGAACTGGACAGGTGAGAGGTCAGACTCAGGTACTGGACAGGTGAAGGGTCAGCTTTTCTCAGCTTCTGAACCTCTGTTGCTCTAAAAATGAGTAAAATCTCAAACATCCCAAGGCAAGAAGACATCTTTTTCTCATTATGAAAGGCTCTTGAGGAACTTCATCCACAACAAGTTTGCCTTTGGCTGAGACGAGTTTACTTTTGGATAAGCTTGGGTAACGTGTCCATCTGGCCTCAGGGAAGCCAGACTCCAAGGAGCCCGGTGCCCGTGAGCCCCAGGGCCTGTGAGCCCCGGTGCAGTCTTCTGCGTGTCAGTCCGTGGGGACCACGTGATGGGTGCAGTATGAGTAATGTCGCATTCAGTGTCCCCAGGCAGCTGACTTCCAGTCGGGGGACCTGGGCCTCGGAGCCTCAGAGCTCAGGCTGTGGGGGGTTTGGGCAGCTTCTTCGGGGGTCTCCGCCATCGCAGAGCCCTGCTGGGCCCCTATTCACATCTGGCGCAGTGCTTACTTGGTCCTGAGCGGAGAGGACCTTGGCCCACGTGCTGGGTTTGAGCCCCCGGCCAGGCTGGCACCTGACGTACTCACAGGCCGGTGGGAAGCGGGCACTCCTCAGACACTGGACGCCTCCAGGACGGGTCTCGGGGCCGGTCCCGGGCAGGGCACACGCTCCCGTGCGCCCCGAGACCCCCGCAGCCTGGCTGCCGTCTGACGTTGGCCTTCGCTCTCAGCCATGGAGGGCTCTAAGTGGGGCAGCCATGATTAATCACAGATGCAAATAGCTCATTTAAAAAAATTAATCACAGCAGGATGGCCTGATTTATTATTCAGCACTTCAATGGGGCACACAGAATTCCTGATGGCTGCCAAATCAAGGGTAAAAAGACCCAGCACAGCACGCCCTTCCCCCACGGGGAACCGGACACAGAACTTGTTGAGTCCCGGGGCACTGGAGAGGCCAGGTCTTCTGGGCACAGGTGGCCAGCCTTCCTGACAAGCCCGGAGGGCAGGGGTGAGGCTGATCAGGAGGCTCACAGCCTCACTTTCACGCTGGCCACCCCGAGCCACGAGCGTGCTTGATAATATGGCCTCGGCCTGTGCTCCATTCCCAGTCCTGGGGAGTGTGGCCCAGGAGGGAGCCCCGAGATCACATCCCTTCCGTCCTCCACTCCCAACAGGACAGACATGGCAGGGCACCAGGCTCTGGGTGATTTACGAGGCCTCAGTCCACCGGGAGAAACTCCATAATTCCTTGCCTCCAAGTTCAGTCATCCTGACCCACAATGTGTCGACAGGTTTGTCCCAGCCTCAGCTCCCCGATGCCGACAGGAAGGAGACAGGGGTGAGGGGCCTGGCCCGAGGCCGGGCGGGCCTGGAGCTGCCCTGCCAAGGCTCCATTTCCGGAGGCGGAGAGTGGCAGCCCTGCTCCGGCCATCTGTTCTGCGGTTCCCCCCCTACCCCACGCCCTTCCCTTCGGTCCACAGTGGCGGCGGCGTGTAGGGGGACTGGCCACGGGCTCTCACCCTGCCTGGGCCACGTTGCTGCTGTTGGCGGAGGGTGGAGGAGGTATTTGTCTCCCGGTCGCCACTGCCCTGATTCAGGAGGGCGGTGGCCAGAGCTGGCAGGTGCGTGCGTCGGTGTGGCTGCAGTGCGAGTGCGTGGAGCCCCAGAGCTAGAAGCAGGGCCTCCCGGAGGTGGGGCTGGAGCCAGGAGCCGCCTCTCTGGAGACTCGGAAGGCAGTGGACAGGCTGTGTCCAGGGCTGACCTTCCAGGAGCCACGTCCGTGTGACCCAGCGGCGGCGGGGGGCCGGAGGGTGCTCAGTGCTCCTCTGTGCCCTCTGTCTCTCCTGTCTCACTGGTGGTGCTCCTCCGTTGAGGTTAAAATCATGTCACAGGCAGAAGATCGCTGTGAATGTAATTGAGATTTATGTTCCACAGGAAAAGTCAGCTCAGGCAGGGCTCTTGGAGCTCCCCCAAGGGAGCAGGTGCTGCAGGGATCCAAGGCACCAGCCATGCTCCGTGGGCAGCACCAGCCATGCTCTGCGAGCAGCCTTCCTTCAGGAAGAGGGAGGGAGGGGACCTAGTCCACACGCGTCCGTGCCAGTCTGGTGGCCAGGCACAAAGGCATCCCCAGGAGGGGTGTCTCCCCGGTCCCCTCCTGCATGGCGCACGACACCGACCCCCCCCCTCCGCCGAGCCAGGGAAGGCATTTCCTTACCACAGACTCCAGGGAAGGCCGGCTGTGGGGGGAGCCCCACCTCGGATTGTCTGTGGGGAGCCCCACCTCGGATTGTCTGTGGGGAGCCCCACCTCGGATTGTCTGTGGGGAGCCCCGGCTCAGGCCCTCTGGGGGGAGCCCCCACTCAGGCTGTCTGCGGGGAGGGGAGCCCCCGCTCAGGCCATCTGGGGGGCTGTCTGCAGGGAGGGGAGCCCTGGCTTGGGCCCTCCAGGGGGAGCCCCGGCTCAGGCCATCTGTGGGGAGCCCCCACTCAGGCTGTCTGCGGGGAGCCCCGGCTTGGGCTGTCTGCAGGGAGGGGAGCCCTGGCTTGGGCCCTCTGGGGGGAGCCCCGGCTCAGGCCCTGTGGGGGAGCCCCGGCTCAGGCCCTGTGGGGGAGCCCCGCCTCGGGCCCTCTGGGGGGAGCCCCGGCTCAGGCCATCTGTGGGGAGCCCCCACTCAGGCTGTCTGCGGGGAGCCCCGGCTTGGGCTGTCTGCAGGGAGGGGAGCCCCGGCTCAGGCCATCTGTGGGGCTGTCTGCGGCGGGCAGCCCTGGCTCAGCTGTCCAGAAGCAGTCAGCCATCTGGCACACAGCAGGGCCCAGAGTCTGCAGGTCGAATCCCATAAACGCCCTCCTGGGACCCGCCTTCTGGACCGTCTGGTGAGGGCAGCATCCCAATGCCCCTCGTGGCCCGGCCCTTGTCCCAGGGCAGGAAAGACAGCTGAACAGAGCCTTAAAACCCTTTCGTTTCCCCTCAAATGGTGTTTGTAGAGCCAGTCCCTGCTGTGGAAGATTGAACATCGATGTTCATGTTAAAGCTTGGTGGGCGCTCATGGAAACGGTGGATTCTGTGTGTGGGGCCGCAGCAGGCCCCAGGTGCTCAGTGCCCCCCAGGTGCTCACATGCCCCCCAGGTGCTCACATGCCCCCCAGGTGCTCAGTGCCCCCCAGGTGCTCACATGCCCCCCAGGTGCTCACATGCCCCCCAGGTGCTCAGTGCCCCCCAGGTGCTCACATGCCCCCCCAGGTGCTCACATGCCCCCCAGGTGCTCACATGCCCCCCAGGTGCTCAGTGCCCCCCAGGTGCTCAGTGCCCCCCAGGTGCTCACATGCCCCCCAGGTGCTCAGTGCCCCCCAGGTGCTCACATGCCCCCCAGGTGCTCAATGCCCCCCAGGTGCTCACATGCCCCCCAGGTGCTCAGTGCCCCCCAGGTGCTCACATGCCCCCCAGGTGCTCAGTGCCCCCCAGGTGCTCACATGCCCCCCAGGTGCTCAGTGCCCCCCAGGTGCTCACATGCCCCCCCAGGTGCTCACATGCCCCCCAGGTGCTCAGTGCCCCCCAGGTGTTCAGTGCCCCCCAGGTGCTCACATGCCCCCCAGGTGCTCACATGCCCCCCAGGTGCTCACATGCCCCCCAGGTGCTCACATGCCCCCCAGGTGCTCACATGCCCCCCCAGGTGCTCACATGCCCCCCAGGTGCTCAGTGCCCCCCAGGTGTTCAGTGCCCCCCAGGTGCTCACATGCCCCCCAGGTGCTCACATGCCCCCCAGGTGCTCAGTGCCCCCCAGGTGCTCAGTGCCCCCCAGGTGTTCAGTGCCCCCCAGGTGCTCACATGCCCCCCAGGTGCTCACATGCCCCCCCAGGTGCTCAGTGCCCCCCAGGTGCTCACATGCCCCCCCAGGTGCTCACATGCCCCCCAGGTGCTCACATGCCCCCCCAGGTGCTCACATGTCCCCCAGGTGCTCACATGCCTCTCAGGTGCTCACATGTCCCCCAGGTGCTCACATGCCTCTCAGGTGCTCACATGCCCCCCAGGTGCTCAGTGCCCCCCAGGTGCTCACATGCCCCCCAGGTGCTCAGTGCCCCCCAGGTGCTCAGTGCCCCCCAGGTGCTCAGTGCCCCCCAGGTGCTCACATGCCCCCCCAGGTGCTCACATGTCCCTCAGGTGCTCACATGCCCCCCAGGTGCTCAGTGCCCCCCCAGGTGCTCACATGCCCCCCAGGTGCTCAGTGCCCCCCAGGTGCTCACATGCCCCCCAGGTGCTCAGTGCCCCCCAGGTGCTCAGTGCCCCCCAGGTGCTCAGTGCCCCCCCAGGTGCTCACGTGCCCACAGGGCACCTGCCCCTCCCAGCACCCTGGAACAGGTGTGGGCCTGAGCATCTGTAACTGTCCTGGGTTGGTGAGCAGACCAGCACTCCTGCCCACTGTGGCCAGGCCCCACATGCTCCGGTGTGAGAATAGCTCCTTACTCCCGGCGGGGTGGGCGACAGCATTTCTGGCATAATTCATTTGTCTCATCTTCACTGATGATTTGGAATTTATTTGGGACCTGAAGACTAGATATTTCCCCCCTCCTCCCTTCCCTCCCTCCCTTCCTCCTTCTCTCCCTCTTTCCCTCCACCCATCCTCCTTCCCTCCCTCCTTTTGCAGAATTGGAATTGAACTCAAGTGTTCTGGCACTTGGGCCCCCAGATGGAGGTTTTTCTTAGGAAAGGAAAATACTTCCTTGTTGGAGTGACATCAAGTTTTTCTACTTACTTTCCCAATTTTGGACTGGGGCATACAGATTAAATCCTATCATGTAATAATGTGTGTTATATTAAATGTCACTGAAAATGTTATGTTGGCAAAAGTGGAAAGTTTTTCTTAAAAGCCTTCCTTAAAATGCTCAAAGATTGTGCTTACTTGAGACAGACTTGATCAGGGACTCACTGGCTCTCCTTCCCAACACCCGCGAGTGGGCGAGGGTTCGCCACTCTCCAAATGCACTGCAAGCACCGTGGTTTCTAAGCACACTAGAGTGTCTCCACAAACCCAGACAACTGATTCTCTAAAACATTTAAGCCCTAAATGGGTTTTAAAGCATCCTTTGTGGGGGCTTCCGGTCCTTCCATTCAAACTCTCAAGTGTGCAGAACACACGTGTTCATGTCAGTGCTCGGGGACCAGCAGCCAGGAGGACCCATGAGCACCTGGCAGCAATCCTACACAAACACCTTCATCTAAAAGAGCTGTAGTCCACCTGGGGCAGGTGGCTGGAAAGGTGCTGCCATCCTGTGCTTCTGGGAGGGGAAGAGGAGAGCAGAGGACCAGCCTCCTGCCCCGGGGAGGGTAGAGGAGACTCTGAGGTCTGGGCTGCCCTGGAGCCATTCCTTCTGCTGTTACTCCAGCAACTCATTTTTTCTAAATAACAACAGCCTTGTGTTTTTTAAATAAATGATTATAAACACTTCTTATTACAAAACCTTAACTGCACATAAAACTGTCAAGAAGAAAAGGAATGTATCTAGAAAGTTAACCATCTCATGCATCTATATCTGTATCTCTCTCTCTCTATATATATATATACCTATATGGAGACAAATAATTTCCGAAAATACATGGCAGTTTAATACAACTAAAAGATATATTTTACATGAAATTAACCAAAGAAAGTTGGTCATTCTTGAGAGAGGAAATATGAAATATTATTTCTTGCTAAGAGATATTTCAATTGGCTCTCCATAGCAGCACTGGGAGAACGTGCAGGGATCACTTCCCTCACATTTCTGGCTCTTTCTCCAGGTGGCCCTGGGCAGTTCTGGGAGGCTCTGAATAGCTCTGGGTGGCTCTGGTTGGCTCTGGGTGTCTCTAGGTAGCTCTGGATGTGGCTCCAGATGGCTCCAGGTGGCTCTAGGCAGCTCTGGGTGGCTCCAGGTGGCTCTGGGTGGCTCTGGGTGGCTCTGGATGACTCTAGGCAGCTCTGGGTGGCTCCAAGTGGCTCTGGATGGCTCTAGGTAGCTCTGGGTGGCTCTGAGTGGCTCTAGGCAGCTCTGGGTAGCTCCGGGTGGCTCTGGGTGGCTCTGGGTGGCTCTGGATGACTCTAGGTAGCTCTGGGTGGCTCCAGGTGGCTCCGGGTGGCTCCGGGTGGCTCTGGATGACTCCAGGCAGATCTAGGTGGCTTGCTAAGCCTCTTAGCTCCTCCAAGAGGAGGCTTTGTTTTCTCTGTGATGTCCTCTCTCCCAAATGGCTGCTTCTGAGGCCTTAGGATGTGGCTCAGTGACAGAGTGCTTTCTTGGCTGGCAGCTCTGGTTCAATGTGCAGCACTGCAAATAAATAAAATGCTTCTTCACAGAGTGGCTTCCCCTGTGCCCCACCCCCAGGCTGCATGGGCTCAGCGAACCCCTCCACAGGCAAGGCCTCCGCCCCAGGCTCTAGGCGTGCTGTGGTCTACAGTCTCGCTGATGGATTTGCATTGCCTGGAAGGATGCTGAGGAAGCCTCTCCATGGCCTGCCTAGAACTCTGGACACCACATTCTGATCAGAGGAGCAGAGATTGTGCCATCTAGACTCTGTGCTGGGTGTGGGCATGCCAGGGCAGTGGCCTGGGCTCTGCACTTGTGTGTGGATGCTGGCAGCCTCTGCGGCCTGAGGCTCGGGTGCACATCCTGTCCTCACTTGGAAACCTCAGTCATGAGCATCTTCACTGAATGTCCCAGACCCCCGCTGCAGCCCAGTAACCAGGGATTTTCCAGAGGAGAGTTTGAGTTTCCCGGTCCTAGGGAGATGTTCTGGCAACTTCTCGAGGGTGCAGAATGCAATGCTATTTTGAGTGGCCTGATGATTCTACGAGAGACGGCACAGGAAGCAAAGCCGGCTGTGGGGGGCTGCGAGGCAGCGCTGAGGTCACCGCTGCCCACAAATGCCCAGAACTGGGGAACCACAAGCCACAGCCCACAGCAACTGGGGCCTTGCGGGATGAGTGGAGTGTGAGTGTGTGTGTGTGGAATGGTATGTGATGTCTGGGGTGTGTGTGTGCAGGTGTGTGTGTGGAATGGTATGTGATGTCTGGGGTGTGTGTGTGCAGGTGTGTGTGTGTGTGTGTGGAATGGTATGTGGTGTATGGGCTGTGTGTGTGTGCAGGTGTGTGTGTGTGTGGAATGGTATGTGTGTCTGGGGTGTGTGTGTGCAGGTGTGTGTGTATATGTGTGTGTGGTGTCTGGGGGGTGTGTGTGCAGGTGTGTGTGTGTGTGGAATGGTATGTGATGTCTGGGATGTGTGTGTGCAGGTGTGTGTGTGTGTGTGGAATGGTATGTAGTGTATGGGCTGTGTGTGTGTGCAGGTGTGTGTGTGTGTGTGGTATGGTATGTGGTGTCTGGGGTGTGCAGGTGTGTGTGTATATGTGTGTGGTATGGTATGTGGTGTATGGGCTGTGTGTGTGTGCAGGTGTGTGTGTATATGTGTATGTGGTGTCTGGGGTGTGTGTGTGCAGGTGTGTGTGTGGAATGGTATGTGGTGTATGGGCTGTGTGTGTGTGCAGGTGTGTGTGTGTGTGGAATGGTATGTGGTGTATGGGCTGTGTGTGTGTGCAGGTGTGTGTGTGTGTGGTATGGTATGTGGTGTATGGGCTGTGTGTGTGTGCAGGTGTGTGTGTGTGTGTGTGTGTGGTATGGTATGTGGTGTCTGGGGTGTGCAGGTGTGTGTGTATACGTGTGTGGTATGGTATGTGGTGTATGGGGTGTGTGTGTGTATGTGTATGGTATGTATGTGGTGTATGGGCTGTGTGTGTGTGCAGGTGTGTGTGTGTGTGTGGTATGGTATGTGGTGTATGGGGTGTGTGTGTGTGCAGGTGTGTGTGTGTGTGGTATGGTATGTGGTGTCTGGGCTGTGTGTGTGTATGTGTGGTATGGTATGTGGTGTATGGGCTGTGTGTGTGTGTATGTGTGTGGTATGTATGTGGTGTATGGGGTATGTGTGTGTGCAGGTGTGTGTGTGTGTGTGTGGTATGGTATGTGGTGTCTGGGGTGTGCAGGTGTGTGTGTGTGTGTGTGTGTGGTATGGTATGTGGTGTATGGGCTGTGTGTGTGTGCAGGTGTGTGTATGTGTGGTATGGTATGTGGTGTATGGGGTGTGTGTGTGTATGTGTGTGGTATGGTATGTGGTGTCTGGGGTGTGTGTGTATGTGTGTGGTATGTATGTGGTGTATGGGCTGTGTGTGTGTGCAGGTGTGTGGTATGTATGTGGTGTATGGGGTATGTGTGTGTACAGGTGTGTGTGTGTGTGTGTGTGTGGTATGGTATGTGGTGTCTGGGGTGTGCAGGTGTGTGTGTGTGTGTGTGTGTGGTATGGTATGTGGTGTATGGGGTGTGTGTGTGTATGTGTGTGGTATGGTATGTGGTGTATGGGGTGTGTGTGTATGTGTGTGGTATGTATGTGGTGTATGGGCTGTGTGTGTGTGCAGGTGTGTGTATGTGTGGTATGGTATGTGGTGTATGGGGTATGTGTGTGTGCAGGTGTGTGTGTGTGTGTGTGTGTGTGGTATGGTATGTGGTGTCTGGGGTGTGTGTGTGCAGGTGTGTGTGTATGTGTGGTATGGTATGTGGTGTATGGGGTGTGTGTGTGTATGTGTGTGGTATGGTATGTGGTGTATGGGGTGTGTGTGTGTATGTGTGTGGTATGTATGTGGTGTATGGGGTGTGTGTGTGCAGGTGTGTGTATGTGTGGTATGTATGTGGTGTATGGGGTGTGTGTGTATGTGTGGTATGGTATGTGGTGTATGGGGTGTGTGTGTGTATGTGTGTGGTATGGTATGTGGTGTATGGGGTGTGTGTGTGTATGTGTGTGGTATGGTATGTGGTGTATGGGGTGTGTGTGTGTATGTGTGTGGTATGGTATGTGGTGTATGGGCTGTGTGTGTGTGTGTGCAGGTGTGTGTATGTGTGGTATGGTATGTGGTGTATGGGGTGTGTGTGTGTATGTGTGTGGTATGGTATGTGGTGTATGGGGTGTGTGTGTGTATGTGTGTGGTATGGTATGTGGTGTATGGGGTGTGTGTGTGTATGTGTGTGGTATGGTATGTGGTGTATGGGCTGTGTGTGTGTGCAGGTGTGTGTATGTGTGGTATGGTATGTGGTGTATGGGGTGTGTGTGTGTATGTGTGGTATGGTATGTGGTGTATGGGGTATGTGTGTGTATGTGTGTGTTGCATGCATGCTTGCACACATGCAAGGCACACATTTTCTTCAAACTTCCTCTCGACCACGCAGTGCTACTTCACAGAAGAGCTGTGCAGACTCTGATTCCTGTTGCTCTTGCCTGAGAATTCTCTTCAGAAAACAGTTCTTTCTAGAGCTGCGAGATACCAGTTGTCATTCTTGTTCCACAGGTGAGAAGTGCTGCCCTGGCCCCTGCGCCGGGCCCCTGAGGCTCCTAGTGGGTCCACAGTGCGATGGCCGAGCAATCCAGCCACGGCCACAGGGCTGGGTACCAGGGCTCCAGACAGGCTCCATATGCCAGCTACAACCCCATACACCTGGGTCTAGGCCTTCAGCCTCAGCATGATATCAAGGCTGGGTCTAGTGTCGGGACAGGGTCCTGGGTCTAGGCCTTCAGCCTCAGCATGATATCAAGGCTGGGTCTAGTGTCGGGACAGGGTCCTGGGTCTAGGCAGAGTCTCATGACGTCGCTATGCTGGCTCTATGAGGGGCCCAGCTGGCCGAAGGGCGCCCACACAGGGTAGCAGGGGTGCCTCTCGCCAGCCACGCACAGCTGAGGAGCTGTGACCAGAGTCTCTGCCTTGAGTACCTTGCTGGCATTTGTATTTGGCTCTTAGACGCACAAGTCCATTTTCCTTCCTTTCATCCTTTCCTCTTCCTCTCCTTCCCCCTCTCCTCTTCCCCCTCTTCCTTCGCTCTTCCTCCTTCTCCTCCTCTCCAAGGCACCATCATCTGTGTGAACCCCTCCAGGTCCACAGTGGACCTACGGCAGCTCCCACGCTGTCTGGAGGAGCCGCTGTGAGGTTAGACTCGCAGTCTCCGTCCCCAGCCTCCCAGGAAGAGGGGCAGAGGGGGTGGCTGACAGGTGGATGCCCACCCCATGAGTAGTGTCTGCAGTGGATGGATGGATCGGTGGAGGCCAGGGAGTCCTCATTCCCCACACTAGCAGTTTGGCCCTGGGCCAGCAGGAAGTCCACCTCTTGTCTGGGCGGCCGGGCAGGCCACCCCTATCCTGCATCGTGAACTGGTGCTTGGCGTAGCTCAGTGCCAGGCTCCGCTGCCCCCTGAGATGTTTCCCCAACAGCCTCCCCTGCCCTCCCCTGTCCTTGGGGAGATCCTGCTTCCAGGACAGAGCCTGCCCTGCCTCTGAGGGCTGGCGTGCTCGCTAGGCAGACCCGCGCCCCACTTCAGGGCTCCAGGACTGATGGGTCCGTGGATGTGGCTGCTGCATGTGGGAGCTTGCGCATCGGGAGAGGGTCTCTCCACTTGGGCATTACGGTTTGGATCTGGAATTTCCCCTAGGTCTCTTGTGCAGAGGTGAGGGCCCCAGGCAGCAGTGTTGGAGGGGAGTGGATTGTGAGGGCTCTGGCTTGTCTGAGGATCCATCTGCCCATTGGACCATTGGAGGGACTTCAGGAGTGGCCTTGGGGCTGTGTGTTGCCCCAAGGACCGCCCCTTCCCAGGGCCGTGTGGGGAGCAGCTTTGCTCCACCCGACGTCTGCCACGATGGAAACTTACCAGGCCCCAAAGCAGCAGCCCGTCTCCATGCGCGAAAGCCTGAGACCGAGCTGGCCGCTCTTCCTCACTGCTGTTCCTCAGCGACAGCGGTCTGATGGACACCAAGCTCCTGCTGGGAGACACGACTTCACACAGAGATGGTCTGTGGCCCTGCAGAGCTGGAGCCCTTAGCCCCAGGGCCCCCTGCGGGGCTGGGCCGGCCCCCGTGCAGCGGGTGACCGGCAGACAGGAAGGAACCAAATCCCTCTCCAAAGGCGGGTGCCCCGAGCAGCTGGATATCCCACAGCCCCGTCCAGCCAACGGGGCTGGTGAGGAGGCCGGGGGGCCGGGCAGGACAGGCGTCCTGTGGTGCTGGCATGGGCCCACATTGGCAGGAGAGGGGCAAGAGGCCAGGGGGCAGACCAGTGGGGTTCATGCGTGTGCCTCAGACGGAATGCAGGAGAACCCTGCTCTGCCGGGCCCTGTTCCAAGCACACGCTTGGGAGGAGCAGAGCAAGGGTCCTCCGAGCGGGAGCACCAGAGCACACGCTCCTCAGAGGGGAGCAGAGCACACGCTCCTCAGAGGGGAGCACCAGAGCACACGCTCCTCAGAGGGGAGCACCAGAGCACACGCTCCTCAGAGGGGAGCACCAGAGCACACGCTCCTCAGAGGGGAGCACCAGAGCACACTCTGCTCAGAGGGGAGCAGAGCACACGCTCCTCAGAGGGGAGCACCAGAGCACACGCTCCTCAGAGGGGAGCAGAGCACACGCTGCTCAGAGGGGAGCAGAGCACACGCTCCTCAGAGGGGAGCACCAGAGCACACGCTCCTCAGAGGGGAGCAGAGCACACGCTGCTCAGAGGGGAGCACCAGAGCACACGCTCCTCAGAGGGGAGCACCAGAGCACACGCTCCTCAGAGGGGAGCAGAGCACACGCTGCTCAGAGGGGAGCACCAGAGCACACGCTGCTCAGAGGGGAGCACCAGAGCACACGCTGCTCAGAGGGGAGCACCAGAGCACATGCTGCTCAGAGGGGAGCAGAGCACACGCTGCTCAGAGGGGAGCAGAGCACACGCTGCTCAGAGGGGAGCAGAGCACACGCTGCTCAGACGGGAGCACCAGAGCGCACGCTCCACGGAGGGGAGCACCAGAGCACACGCTCCACGGAGGGGAGCACCAGAGCACACGCTCCTTGGATAGGGAGCACCGGAGCACACGCTCCTCAGAGGGGAGCACCAGAGCACACGCTCCTTGGATAGGGAGCACCGGAGCACACGCTCCACGGAGGGGAGCACCGGAGCACACGCTCCTTGGATAGGGAGCACCGGAGCACACGCTCCACGGAGGGGAGCACCGGAGCACACGCTCCTTGGATAGGGAGCACCGGAGCACACTTGAAGCCGATGAAGGGCAGCACGGTCCTGGCTGGCTGGCAGTCCTCCTGGGGGGATTCTCTGTTCCAGCGCCTCAAGTCTCTTATCAAGAGGCCCAAGCCTGGCCCCGTTCCCCCCCCCCCGCAGGCATGCCATTGTCAGAGCTCAGGCAGGGCAGAGCAGAGTGTGGTGCGGTGTCTGCTTTGCCAGTGCAGCTTGGTCTCCCATCCGTGTGTCCATTGTAAATGCCACCTGGGCCCCAGGAGCCCTCCCCGTGCGAGCCATCCTGCAGCCGTGCCGTGGGAGGCCCTGCTCACGGCGGCTCTTCCGTCCCCCCAACGGCCACAAGGTCAGCCCTCAAGCCCACCCTGAGGGGGCTGGCTGCAGCGGGGGCTCCCGCAGCCTCCTGGGCCGCGCCCGGGGCCGGCGCTGAGTGTTCCTGAGAGGGTGTGCAGGTTTGCCTTGCCTTCTTCACGTCCAGAAGAATGGACGGCTTTTGATACGTGCTTCAAAAACAAAGTCCAGCGGACTCGGCGTGCGCAGTGCCGCCTTCCTGTGATCGCCTGGCAATGACAGGCACCACTGGCTTCCGCTGCACCGCGCAGGGATTTCTAACAAAGCTTTGTTGCTGGAGAATGAGAAGGATGTGTTCTGCTCTGGCTTTGCAAACCCCTGGAGCTCCGAGGAGGGCATTACGCTGCTCAGTGCCAGCTCAGACCGTGTGCTTTGAAAGTTATATTTTTAACTAGAACATTCAGCCCCAGGACCAGGAAGCAAGGGTCTGTCCAGAGTAAGACATCTTTATGTTCAAATGAGAAGACATGCTGGAGTCTGGCTTCCAGTGGCTTCTCAGGAACGGTCTCAGCCCGTCTGCTGCCGAGGGCATCCGGTGCCGGGAGGCGGCCCCTCGCGCGCGCCCTTTCCCGCCCAGCGCCCTGGGACTGTGAGGCCGGGCCGGGGCAGGTTTCTGCTCCATACCATGGCTCTGTGGAGGCCGTGCGGGGCTGCCCCTGGAGCTGGGCATCTCCGACTGGGAGGCGGGGAGGTGAGGGGTCTGTCCCCGAGGGGCCCGTCCCCGGGGGTCTCCAGTGTTACCCGACAGGGCCCGGCTCACCTCCCTGCAGAAACCTTTGGTTTGCAGTTACGCGTCATTGTGTGACACAGATCAGCTCAAGTTCATCAGTGGCAAGTCTCGGGGCTGCGCCAGAGCGGCCGGTGTCCTGACGTTCTGTGGCCTGCAGCCTGAGAGGAGCTTGGCCCGGCGGGCCTCAGGCTCCCAGGGACTCTGGCCACAGGCTGGTTCAGCATCATGGTGAGACCTGGCAAACCTGGACGTCTATTTTACACAGAATGCTTAGTTATTCTCTAGCCCCGAGCCTGCGGCACGGCTCACGGCTCTGACCTCTCGCCAGCCACGGGCCCAGCGCTGCAGACAGTTGATGCTCCCACCCTGCCGGGGCCCAGCACCCACGCTGCCCTCCGGCAGGCCGGGTTCAGAAACACAATCCGTGCCTGGCCAACAACATGCCTGCATGTCTCCTCCTGGACTTGCTTTTCAGTCAGTGGTGAAGCCGGGGACTGACCGAGGCCCCAGGCTCTCACCCGCACGGCTGAGGCTGCCCGCGGCTGAGCCCACCCCCCGCGCCCCCGCGGGCGCCCCGTCTCGTGGCTCCCGTGACCCCTCTGCGGCCCCCCACACATTGTGTCTGTGGGCAGAGCTGGCCTGGCACCCCCGGGCTCCCCAGGATTTGGGGTCAAGATTCTCTGAAAGCAGGTCAGAGGAGAGGATGGGAAGGACTTGGGCACTTGGCCTAACTCCCTCCAGAAAGGCAAAGCATCTTAGTCTAAAAGGACGGTGAGGCCGGGGTCTCCAAGCCAGGCATGCAGCCGGTGAGCACTGGACAGACTCAAGTCCTTGGCAGACCCCTAGCCGCTTGGGACGTTTGCATCCTCGCTCTGTCCACCCCATGGCTCGTCCAGCAGCTGGCCAACCCCCCACGATCCATCCTGCCGTCTGGTCAACAGACCAAGAGCCTTCTGAGCCCCGAGACTCAGGCTGGGGCGGAGGAGGGGCTGCCTGGCCGCAGCACAGCAGGGGCACAGACTGCTCGGATAAGGTAGACTGAGGCCAGCTGGGGGCGGGGTCACCGCTGCCACACAGCCAACCGTCTGGGGGTGGAGGGGACAGACAGGGAGGAGGGGGACAGGCGGGGAGGAGGGCTAGGGAGGAGGGGGACAGGCGGGGAGGAGGGCTAGGGAGGAGGGGGACAGGCGGGGAGGAGGGCTAGGGAGGAGGGGGACAGGCGGGGAGGAGGGTTAGGGTGGAGGGGGACAGGCGGGGAGGAGGGCTAGGGAGGAGGGCTAGGGAGGAGGGGGACAGGCGGGGAGGAGGGCTAGGGAGGAGGGGGACAGGCGGGGAGGAGGGCTAGGGTGGAGGGGGACAGGCGGGGAGGAGGGCTAGGGAGGAGGGGGACAGGCGGGGAGGAGGGTTAGGGAGGAGGGGACAGGCGGGGAGGAGGGCTAGGGAGGAGGGGGACAGGCGGGGAGGAGGGTTAGGGAGGAGGGGGACAGGCGGGGAGGAGGGTTAGGGAGGAGGGGACAGGCGGGGAGGAGGGTTAGGGTGGAGGGGACAGGCAGGGAGGAGGGCTAGTGTGGAGGAGACAGGCGGGGAGGAGGGTTAGGGTGGAGGGGACAGGCGGGGAGGAGGGCTAGGGAGGAGGGGGACAGGTGGGGAGGAGGGCTAGGGAGGAGGGGGACAGGCGGGGAGGAGGGCTAGGGAGGAGGGGGACAGGCGGGGAGGAGGGCTAGGGAGGAGGGGGACAGGTGGGGAGGAGGGCTAGGGAGGAGGGGGACAGGCGGGGAGGAGGGTTAGGGAGGAGGGGGACAGGCGGGGAGGAGGGTTAGGGTGGAGGGGGACAGGCGGGGAGGAGGGCTAGGGAGGAGGGGGACAGGCGGGGAGGAGGGCTAGGGAGGAGGGGGACAGGCGGGGAGGAGGGTTAGGGTGGAGGGGGACAGGCGGGGAGGAGGGCTAGGGAGGAGGGGGACAGGCGGGGAGGAGGGCTAGGGAGGAGGGGGACAGGCGGGGAGGAGGGTTAGGGTGGAGGGGGACAGGCGGGGAGGAGGGCTAGGGAGGAGGGGGACAGGCGGGGAGGAGGGCTAGGGAGGAGGGGGACAGGCGGGGAGGAGGGTTAGGGAGGAGGGGACAGGCGGGGAGGAGGGTTAGGGAGGAGGGGACAGGCGGGGAGGAGGGTTAGGGTGGAGGGGACAGGCAGGGAGGAGGGTTAGGGAGGAGGGGACAGGCGGGGAGGAGGGTTAGGGTGGAGGGGACAGGCAGGGAGGAGGGCTAGGGAGGAGGGGGACAGGCGGGGAGGAGGGTTAGGGTGGAGGGGACAGGCCTGGGATCCATCAGTGGTTTTTGAGGACACACTTTTTCCCAGGCCTCCCCTGCTCTCAGGTGTGAGCACACACCCCTTCACAGCCCTCCCCTGCTCTGGTGTGAGCACACACCCCTTCCCATCCCCCCCACCTCTGGTGTGAGCACACACCCCTTCCCATCCCCCCCACCTCTGGTGTGAGCACACACCCCTTCCCATCCCCCCCACCTCTGGTGTGAGCACACACCCCTTCCCATCCCCCCCACCTCCGGTGTGAGCACACACCCCTTCCCATCCCCCCCACCTCCGGTGTGAGCACACACCCCTTCCCAGCCCCCCCACCTCCGGTGTGAGTACACACCCCTTCCCAGCCCCCCCACCTCTGGTGTGAGCACACACCCCTTCCCGGCCCCCCACCTCTGGTGTGAGCATACACCCCTTCCCGGCCCCCCACCTCTGGTGTGAGCACACACCCCTTCCCGTCCCTTTCCCTCCTTCTGGGGCCGATCTCAGTGCTCTGTGCCCTTTGTGGTCAGGAGCCCTGGGGGTGTCCTCAGCCCCCTGGGCCTCGCAGACTTCTTGTCTGTCTGTCCTGTGCCTGCGGTGTCGGCTGAGCCAGCTGAGCACCGGGCTCGACGCACTGGTCCAGGCCGCTGCTGTGTGTGTGGTTCGCACTGTGGGGCGATGGGCTCCTTCTGAGCGTGTGCACAGCGAGGGTGTCTCGGGCTGGGCGGTGGGCCTGACTGGCTGCGACCGTGTGTGTGGGCCCGAGGAGGGCTCGGGGAGCGCCGGGCGCGGTCAAAGCACTGGGGAGCGAGCACTCTCACCCCGAACAACCTCTGCCTTTGTCCAAATCCCTTCAGACCGGCGTTTCCGCGGGCACCTGCCGCCAGCGGGCTCAGCTCTCCGCACGGCACTCCTCCGCTGCTCAGCTAACTGCACAGAATGAATAAGAAGACACAGCTCTCACCGATGTCACAAAAGAAAAACCACGTTTTATTCAGGGCAGTAAAGAAGAAGCCTACCCGCTGCTTAACATCGTGCTATAGAAAACCCGACTCCCGAGTCCTCTTTCTGAGCCCCGCCCGGGGGACGAGGCAGCAGGCGTGGGCATCTGACTGTGACTCCCTGGGTCCCACTAGCGTCCTCCCAGGCTACCGAGCCCCACCGCGTGCCGACATCCAGGGGCCCCAGGTCTCCAGAGCGCGGGGGTCGCTCCCGGAGCCTGGCGGGCTGGCGCTGGGGCTCTGTGGAGACAGGAGCACACGTCCGAGGTGGAGACCTGCGGGAACCTGGGGTGGCGGTGTCTGTGCAGACACACTGCGGCCTTGCCACTAGGTCTGGGGCACGTGCCTTTCACGCACAGCTGGGCCTCTAGCGGTTGTTTCCTGCGTGTTGCTGTCCAGGCTTCTGGAGAGGGTCCTGAGCCGAGGGACGGGCCCTTGGGGACAGGCCCCGGCTCAGTCTGGCTGTGGGAGGGCCGGGGCGTGGGATCACGCACTCTGCAGTGTGGGTACAGAACGTGGCGGTGGCGGCAGCCACCCGCAGGGCCACCTTCTAGTTCCAGCTCTCTTCCAGTTATCTTGCCGGCGTGCTTTGATTGCAGATGATCCGGTAGGAAGGAGGGGGGTCGTCAGAGCAGCGCTTGGAGACCCTCTTCACTGATTGGCTAGGTGATCGCCAGAGTTCATTGATGAGATAATTACCGGGGCTTGTGGAATGCAGGTATCTCGCTCAGCAGAAGTGGCTGCATGCTGTGCAGCGGGGCCTGTCCTGGGTTGTGACCCTGCTTGGTGCTGCACACAGG
Source organism: Dipodomys merriami (assembly GCF_024711535.1). Lineage (NCBI taxonomy): Eukaryota > Metazoa > Chordata > Mammalia > Rodentia > Heteromyidae > Dipodomys > Dipodomys merriami. The sequence goes on along the minus strand of NW_027206424.1, from coordinate 5,721,420 downwards.
AAAGGGACAAAGGGCCTGGCTCAGGACCTCGTGTCATTAGCTTAGTTTGTCCAAGCAAGCCAGTTCCAGCATTCCTGCCCTGGCAGGACCCCTTCCGCTGCACGCTGTCCACACCCAGAGGGCTTGCATCTGCACTGCTCCTGGCTCTCCGTGTCACAGGCAGGAATGGAGTGGCCCTGTCCTGGGGTCACTCACTCAGGCCACGTGTTGCTCAGGCCCCTGGAGAGGTGGCGGGTGTCTTACTGAACCGGGAAGAAGCCCTCCTTGGAGGGGCCAGTGCTGGCTGCAGGGCCAGCTCTTTTTCCCTCAGGACCTCGGGACTTCCCGAGGCCCCCGGAAGCCCAGGGCGTGAGGGGATGTCCACCTCTACCTCTGTCTCCTTGGGTAGCCAGGGTGATCCAATCTGCCCAGGCCTGAGAGCGCTGCCCAGCTTTGATCTTCATCCTGAGCCCCTGCCACAGTAGCAGAGCCCCTCAGCGCCCGCCTCTCCATCTTTCCACTCTGAGTGGCCATGGCCTGGCCAGAGGCGCCCGGCAGATGCCAGGGGCTCGAGAAGAGGCTCCCGTCTCCTGGTTCGGAGGACTCCCCCCCCCCCCCCGCCCTCCCCCAAGGCCCTGTGGTCGGCAGTGTCCGGGTCTGAGAAAGCCGCCCAGTCCCTGTTCGGCATGTGCTGGCCTTGTACCTGGTGCCTCTGGAGTAAGGCCTCACAGCCAGCGTCTCAGGAAGAGGTGTAGTGCTGGTGCTAGGTAGACCCTTGGCATGGAAGCCCAGCTGGGTCCTGGCCCAGTCAGCCCTGCCTCCCTGAGACCCGGGCAGCAGAGGCCCTGGCTCAGGAAGCAGGTGTAGTGCTGGTGCTAGGTAGACCCTTGGCATGGAAGCCCAGCTGGGTCCTGGCCCAGTCAGCCCTGCCTCCCTGAGACCCGGGCAGCAGAGGCCCTGGCTCAGGAAGCAGGTGTAGTGCTGGTGCTAGGTAGACCCTTGGCATGGAAGCCCAGCTGGGTCCTGGCCCAGTCAGCCCTGCCTCCCTGAGACCCGGGCAGCAGAGGCCCTGGCTCCGGCTGGAGTCCCACACCCTGGGCCCCGAGGCTCCCCATGTGCAGGCAGCCCGGCACTGCTGCCGTGCTGGGTGTCCGTGGGCTGCAAGGCCCTCCCAGATCCCAGCCGCAGAGGTGAGGCCAGAAGTGAGCCTTGGTCTAGCCCAGCGGCGACACAGGCCCAAGCGGAATCAGGAGACCCTGGAGGCCCTGAGATGACTGGAAAAGAAGCAATGGGACCAGCCATGGTGACCGAGAGGGGTCATGGCTGGACCACTGTAATGCTGGACACTGCCCTGGCCGCTCCAGCTCCAGCAGTGAGCTTCAGAGCTGAGGGTTTGGATGAAGCTGACCTCTGATCTCTGACCTCTCCACCCTGGGAGAGCAGGGTGGCACACCTGAGGGCAGAGGCATCAGGTAAGGGGCAGAGGAGACAGGTAAGGGCAGAGGTGTCAGGAAAGGGGCAGAGGAGACAGGTAAGGGGCAGGAGAGACAGGTAAGGGGCAGGGGAGACAGGTAAGGGGCAGAGGAGACAGGTAAGGGGAAGGGGAGACAGGTAAGGGGCAGAGGAGACAGGTAAGGGGAAGGGGAGACAGGTAAGGGGTGGAGGAGACAGGTAAGGGGCAGGGGAGACAGGTAAGGGGAAGGGGAGACAGGTAAGGGGCAGAGGAGACAGGTAAGAGGAAGGGGAGACAGGTAAGGGGCAGGGGAGACAGGTAAGGGGCAGAGGAGACAGGTAAGGGGCAGAGGAGACAGGTAAGGGGAAGGGGAGACAGGTAAGGGGCAGAGGAGACAGGTAAGGGGAAGGGGAGACAGGTAAGGGGCGGAGGAGACAGGTAAGGGGAAGGGGAGACAGGTAAGGGGCAAAGGAGACAGGTAAGGGGTGGAGGAGACAGGTAAGGGGTGGAGGAGACAGGTAAGGGGCAGGAGAGAAAGGTAAGGGGCAGAGGAGACAGGTAAGGGGCAGGGGAGACAGGTAAGGGGTGGAGGAGACAGGTAAGGGGCAGGGGAGACAGGTAAGGGGCGGAGGAGACAGGTAAGGGGTGGAGGAGACAGGTAAGGGGAAGGGGAGACAGGTAAGGGGCAGAGGAGACAGGTAAGGGGCAGAGGAGACAGGTAAGGGGAAGGGGAGACAGGTAAGGGGCAGGGGAGACAGGTAAGGGGAAGGGGAGACAGGTAAGGGGTGGAGGAGACAGGTAAGGGGCAGGGGAGACAGGTAAGGGGCCAGCACACCTGAGGGAAGCCCCGCCCTATGCACACAGGTCCTCTGCGAGGCCCAAGGACAGCCCAGCTGCAGGTCTCTGGTGATGCCTTGGTTCTGGTCCGGGCAGAGCTGAGTTCAGGTGGTGTTGCCGGTGATGGGGTAGGTTGGACCTGTGCACTGGTCTGCCAAGGACAGGATTGGCGGCAGTGAGGTGAGAACGGAGGCCGGGTGCTGTGTCTGCGAAGGACCGTGGTTCCACACCGTGTGCTTTGGGCTCTGCGGTGTGGACTGACGGAAAGGGGGCGAGAGAGGGCAAGAAGTGAGTAGCGCCACTATGCTACATGCATGTGTGGAAAGACAGTGAGCCCATTGTCTTGTACAACGAGTACATGCCAACTAAAACCTGGCGAGAAAATCAAGCCCGCCAAAGGACACGTTCTCTCTGAAACATGAACCAGCTGACCTTCTCACACGGATCTCCTGCGTCTTTTGTTCCTCCCAGAACCCTTTGTATTTCCTAGTCCTACCTCTGACCCACTTTCTTCTCCAGAGGACATCAAACAGACCCTTTTCATTGGACCTCAGGTAATGAAACACAGGATCCACCTGCCCTACAGGTCTCAGGAGAGAGTAGGGAGAGAGCCTGGGTCTCCAAGCAGCCTCCACCTCCATCCTCCAGGCTGAGCCTCCATCCTCCAGGCTGAACCTCCATCCTCCAGGCTGAACCTCCATCCTCCAGGCTGCTCCTCCATCCTCCAGGATGAGCCTCCATCCTCCAGGATGAGCCTCCATCCTCCAGGCTGAACCTCCATCCTCCAGGCTGCTCCTCCATCCTCCAGGCTGCTCCTCCATCCTCCAGGATGAGCCTCCATCCTCCAGGATGAGCCTCCATCCTCCAGGCTGAGCCTCCTTCCTCCAGGATGAACCTCCATCCTCCAGGATGAGTCTCTATCCTCCAGGCTGAGCCTCCTTCCTCCAGGCTGAGCCTCCATCCTCCAGGCTGAGCCTCCATCCTCCAGGCTGAACCTCCATCCTCCAGGCTGAACCTCCATCCTCCAGGATGAGCTTCCATCCTCCAGGCTGAGCCTCCATCCTCCAGGATGAACCTCCATCCTCCAGGCTGCTCCTCCATCCTCCAGGTTGAGCCTCCTTCCTCCAGGATGAACCTCCATCCTCCAAGCTGAACCTCCATCCTCCAGGATGAGTCTCCATCCTCCAGGCTGCTCCTCCATCCTCCAGGCTGAGCCTCCATCCTCCAGGCTGAGCCTCCATCCTCCAGGATGAGCCTCCATCCTCCAGGCTGAGCCTCCTTCCTCCAGGCTGAGCCTCCATCCTCCAGGATGAGCCTCCATCCTCCAGGCTGAGCCTTCTTCCAGGCTGTGCCTCCATCTTTCTGTCTGGAGCATTTGGTTGCGCACTGCATTTTTTATACTGAGAGGTGTGCTACATTTCCTATCACTTTGTTGTTTCGTGTTGTTTGCCCTTTTCTTCTTGATTTGCTAATCTACTCTTCTGGTAGATTATTCTTTCTGCCTTTCCCTACTGTTTTTTTTAATTGTCTGCTGTGAGTAGTATTCCCTTAAGTATCTTTTGCAGTGCTGTTAGGTGGTCCTGGATTCCTTTAGCTTTTGTCTTTATTTCTTCATCAGCTCTGGAGGATAGCTGTGCCATGTAGCACAGTCCAAGTTGGCAAATGGCATCTTCCCGGATATGAGCATGTCTGCCCTCCTTGCATTTGGTGTCCGGGTTGTGAAATCGGTAGGTGAGCCATGTGCCCCTCGGGTGCCTCCATCCGGGACTGGCCGAGCCTGGGGCTCTGGAACCTGCTTGTCGCTCCTCTCCTTGGGGACACGCCCTCAGACGGTGGCCTCTGGGCTGCCCTGTGGTACCTCTTGTGTGGTCAGAGGCAGAAGGTCTTTCAGGGTCTCAGTCTGTGCTTCTGGCAGACAGCAGAGGCAGGTTGTCCCTCACACAATGCCATCAGCTCTGTGTGGAACAGTCAGAGTGAGGGCACGCGGGGCAGGAGGCGCAGACGCACCCCGGGAGGCCCAGAAGCGCCCCGTGAGGCACAGATACGCCCCACGAGGCTGACACGCCCCGCGAGGCTGACACACCCTGTGAGGTGCAGACGCGCCCCGTGAGGCTCAGAAGCGCCCCGTGAGGCTCAGACGCGCCCCGTGAGGCTCACACGCGCCCCGCGAAGCTCAGATGCGCCCCGTGAGGCTCACACGCGCCCCGTGAGGCTCACACGTGCCCCGCAAGGCTCACACGCGCCCCGCGAGGCTCACACGCGCCCCGTGAGGCTCAGACGCGCCCCATGAGGCTCACACGCGCCCCGTGAGACACAGACTCGCCCTGTGAGGCTCACACGCGCCCCATGAGGCTCACACGTGCCCCGCAAGGCTCACACGCGCCCCGCGAGGCTCAGACGCGCCCCGTGAGGCTCACACGTGCCCCGCAAGGCTCACACGCGCCCCGCGAGGCTCAGACGCGCCCCGCGAGGCTCACACGCGCCCCGTGAGGCTCACACGCGCCCCGTGAGACACAGACTCGCCCTGTGAGGCTCACACGCGCCCCATGAGGCTCACATGCGCCCCGTGAGGCTCACACGCGCCCCGTGAGGCTCAGACGCGCCCCGCGAGGCTCACATGCGCCCCGTGAGGCTCAGACGCGCCCCGCGAGGCTCACACGCGCCCCGTGAGGCTCAGACGCGCCCCGTGAGGCTCACACGCGCCCCATGAGGCTCACATGCGCCCCGTGAGGCTCAGACGCGCCCCGTGAGGCTCAGACGCTCCCCGCGAGGCTCAGACGCGCCCCGTGAGGCTCGGCACACCGAGCACTCTTCCCAGCCACACTGCTGAGTCTGAGCTGCTTTTTCCTTTACAGCGACAGTGTTCTGCTGCCCCTCTGCACAGTACTTATTTTGGGAAACTTAACTACCGTCTGATTATGAACAGTGCTTCGGCCTAATTGCAATTTGCCCCTCTTGTTTTGTACCAGCTTGCCGTGCATCCACATCAGCACTGACAGGGAGGCGGGACAAGCGGCCAGCTCGCTGCGGGCGCCACCCTACCCCGCGTGGAGCCCGCGGGCCCCTTCCTCCTCCGGGCCGTCTGACCGCTCAGCTCCTAGCTCAGGTTTGCACACATCCCTGCACTTCCCTCCTGCATAGAGTGGCCTCTGTGCAGGCTGTGATCTGGAGCTTCTGATCAGGGCAGCGGGGAAAAGCACATGGCGCCTCCTTGCTTTCAACCTGCTCTGGTGCCACAGGGGCCCATGGTCTGTGTCCTGGCCTCTGCCGACATCAGGCTCTCTGCAGTTTCTTCAGACTCTAGCCGTTCCCACAGGGCTGGATGTTCATCTCTGCCACAGGCCCCTGCCCTGGCTGCGGTGGCTGGACGTTCATCCCTGCCGGCAGGCCCCTGCCCTGGCTGCAGGGGCTGGACGTTCATCCCTGCCGGCAGGCCCCTGCCCTGGCTGCGGTGGCTGGATGTTCATCCCTGCCGGCAGGCCCCTGCCCTGGCTGCAGGGGCTGGACGTTCATCCCTGCCGGCAGGCCCCTGCCCTGGCTGCGGTGGCTGGATGTTCATCTCTGCCGCAGGCCCCTGCCCTGGCTGCATGTGGCAGGAGGGAAACATGGAATGCAGGACCTCAAATGTCCTTCCTGGAGACGGGGAGCTGGCGCCCCCTCCACCCCCACTGGTGCTGACTTTAGACACAGCTGCCCCCACGGACTGACCTGCTGCCCTGCCCTGCTCATTCTGATTTTGCCCCCCTTGGCCGCTCTATCAGCCCAGGGGAGCCCCACAGGGATGGGCCTTGTGCCCTGCTCATTCTGATTTCGCCCCCCCTCGGCCGCTCTGTCAGCCCAGGGGAACCCCACAGGGATGGGCCTGGTACCCTGCTCATTCTGATTTCGCCCCCCTTGGCCGCTCTGTCAGCCCAGGGTAGCCCCACAGGGATGGGCCTGGTACCCTGCACTGGGAGGGAGAACAGAGCTGCCCCATCGGGCCCTGAGTGCTTGCTGTCTGGGCTGAGTACCTTGTGCTCAGTTTCCCTGAGCAGCAAGGGAGACAGGTCATCTCACAACTCAAACAGAGGCTTATTATTGACTGGGAGAGCAGACATGTCTGGTTCAGAGAAAATCCTCTGCTTTTTTTCTCACTCGTTATTGTACGAAGGCATGGGTTTCCTTACGATGTCTGCTCAAGTACAGTGGGTGTTGGGCCTGTTCATCCTTCCTGCATGGAGCAGGACTTAGGCTGATCTCTGTGTTTATGGATCAAGGTTCTACATATAAGAGAAAGCATAGGATGTCTGCCTTTCTGAATCTAGCTTATTTTACTCTACATGATGATCACCAGTTCTGTCCATTTCCCTAAAAATGACATCAATTCATTTTTCTTTATGGCTGAATAATATTCTACTGTATGTATATATGGCATTTGTTCCACAAATAGCCCATATTTTGGATATATATGTGTGTGTGTGTGTGTGTGTGTGTGTGTGTGTGTGTGTGTGTGTGTGTGTGTGTGTGTGTGTGTGTGTGTGTGTGACGTGGGCAGAGGCAGGGCCCACCTCGAGCCCTGTGCATGCCTGGAGGAATTGGCCACAATGGCCTTTTTCTGCCTGAAGCCTGGAGTGTCTGTGATCTTTACCTGTGGTTCTGTCCCCTATAGCAGGGACCCTAAGGAGTGGCTGGACCAGGAACAGAAGGAGACCTCCAAGAAGCTGACCACAGGTTCTAGAAACCTCTGGAAACTTACACAGGACCCCAAAATCTGCCACTACTGGAGTCACTCTAGTTGGGCCCACCAGGGAAGGTCTGCAGAGCCCACACATTTTTGAGATCCTTGGTTGTTTCTCCCCGCTTTCCCCGCTGGATGCCCGCACCCCCGAAGCTCTGTTCTCTTGGTCCTTAGAGTCTCAGGTACAATCAGCTGCATGACCAGGCTGCACATGGAGGCAGGGAAGGCCTGAGTCCACTCCATTGCAGCCCCTTCCTCACGGCCATCACCCCCGACACTTCCTCCAGACGAGGGGCCTCCTGGCGGCTCCCAGCTTGGCTGTTGGCTGGCGCAGGGCTACTTTCTCAGCCCACTCCAGGACTCTCTTCACCTGCTCCGCTTGGATGTTGTGTGTGTCCACAGGACCCCGGTGCTGACAGCTTGGGTCCCATATTGGTGTCCTGGTGGGGGGAGATTTGAGAGGTGGAGCTTGATGAGGGTGGTGACATCATGGAGGTCACAGGGCGCTGCCCTGGAGCACCATGGGAGTGATGACATCATGGAGGTCACAGGGCGCTGCCCTGGAGCACCATGGGAATGGTGACATCATGGAGGTCACAGGGCGCTGCCCTGGAGCACCATGGGAATGGTGACATCATGGAGGTCACAGGGCGCTGCCCTGGAGCACCATGGGAGTGATGACATCATGGAGGTCACAGGGCGCTGCCCTGGAGCACCATGGGAATGGTGACATCATGGAGGTCACAGGGCGCTGCCCTGGAGCACCATGGGAGTGGTGACATCATGGAGGTCACAGGGCGCTGCCCTGGAGCACCATGGGAGTGATGACATCATGGAGGTCACAGGGCGCTGCCCTGGAGCACCATGGGAATGGTGACATCATGGAGGTCACAGGGCGCTGCCCTGGAGCACCATGGGAGTGGTGACATCATGGAGGTCACAGGGCGCTGCCCTGGAGCACCATGGGAATGGTGACATCATGGAGGTCACAGGGCGCTGCCCTGGAGCACCATGGGAGTGGTGACATCATGGAGGTCACAAGGGCTGCCCTGGAGCACCATGGGAATGGTGACATCATGGAGGTCACAGGGCGCTGTCCTGGAGCACCATGGGAGTGGTGACATCATGGAGGTCACAGGGCGCTGCCCTGGAGCACCATGGGAATGGTGACATCATGGAGGTCACAAGGGCTGCCCTGGAGCACCATGGGAGTGGTGACATCATGGAGGTCACAGGGCGCTGCCCTGGAGCACCATGGGAATGGTGACATCATGGAGGTCACAGGGCGCTGCCCTGGAGCACCATGGGAATGGTGACATCATGGAGGTCACAAGGGCTGCCCTGGAGCACCATGGGAATGGTGACATCATGGAGGTCACAGGGCGCTGCCCTGGAGCACCATGGGAGTGGTGACATCATGGAGGTCACAGGGCGCTGCCCTGGAGCACCATGGGAATGGTGACATCATGGAGGTCACAAGGGCTGCCCTGGAGCACCATGGGAGTGGTGACATCATGGAGGTCACAGGGCGCTGCCGTGGAGCACCATGGGAATGGTGACATCATGGAGGTCACAGGGCGCTGCCCTGAGCACCATGGGAATGGTGACATCATGGAGGTCACAGGGCGCTGCCGTGGAGCACCATGGGAATGGTGACATCATGGAGGTCACAGGGCGCTGTCCTGGAGCACCATGGGAGTGGTGACATCATGGAGGTCACAGGGCGCTGCCCTGGAGCACCACGGGAGTGGTGACATCATGGAGGTCACAGGGCGCTGCCCTGGAGCACCATGGGAGTGGTGACATCATGGAGGTCACAGGGCGCTGCCCTGGAGCACCATGGGAGTGGTGACATCATGGAGGTCACAGGGCGCTGCCCTGGAGCACCATGGGAGTGGTGACATCATGGAGGTCACAGGGCGCTGCCCTGGAGCACCATGGGAGTGATTACATCATGGAGGTCACAGGGCACTGCCCTGGAGCACCATGGGAGTGGTGACATCATGGAGGTCACAGGGCGCTGCCCTGGAGCACCATGGGAATGGTGACATCATGGAGGTCACAGGGCGCTGCCCTGGAGCACCATGGGAGTGATGACATCATGGAGGTCACAGGGCGCTGCCCTGGAGCACCATGGGAGTGGTGACATCATGGAGGTCACAAGGGCTGCCCTGGAGCACCATGGGAATGGTGACATCATGGAGGTCACAAGGGCTGCCCTGGAGCACCATGGGAATGGTGACATCATGGAGGTCACAGGGCACTGCCCTGAGCACCATGGGAGTGATTACATCATGGAGGTCACAGGGCACTGCCCTGGAGCACCATGGGAGTGGTGACATCATGGAGGTCACAGGGCGCTGCCCTGGAGCACCATGGGAATGGTGACATCATGGAGGTCACAGGGCGCTGCCCTGGAGCACCATGGGAGTGATGACATCATGGAGGTCACAGGGCGCTGCCCTGGAGCACCATGGGAGTGGTGACATCATGGAGGTCACAAGGGCTGCCCTGGAGCACCATGGGAATGGTGACATCATGGAGGTCACAAGGGCTGCCCTGGAGCACCATGGGAATGGTGACATCATGGAGGTCACAGGGCACTGCCCTGAGCACCATGGGAATGGTGACATCATGGAGGTCACAGGGCACTGCCCTGAGCACCATGGGAATGGTGACATCATGGAGGTCACAAGGGCTGCCCTGGAGCACCATGGGAATGGTGACATCATGGAGGTCACAGGGTGCTGCCCTGGAGTACCATGGGAGTGGTGACATCATGGAGGTCACAGGGCACTGCCCTGGAGCACCATGGGAGTGATTACATCATGGAGGTCACAAGGGCTGCCCTGGAGCACCATGGGAATGGTGACATCATGAAGGTCACAGGGTGCTGCCCTGGAGCACCATGGGAGTGGTGACATCATGGAGGTCACAGGGCGCTGCCCTGAGCACCATGGGAATGGTGACATCATGGAGGTCACAGGGCGCTGCCCTGAGCACCGTGGGAATGGTGACATCATGGAGGTCACAGGGTGCTGCCCTGGAGCACCATGGGAGTGGTGACATCATGGAGGTCAGAGGGCACTGCCCTGGAGCACCATGGGAGTGGTGACATCATGGAGGTCACAGGGCGCTGCCCTGAGCACCGTGGGAATGGTGACATCATGGAGGTCACAGGGCCCTGCCCTGAGCACCGTGGGAATGGTGACATCATGGAGGTCACAGGGCACTGCCCTGCGCACCGTGGGAATGGTGACATCATGGAGGTCACAGGGCGCTGCCCTGGAGCACCATGGGAATGGTGACATCATGGAGGTCACAGGGCGCTGCCTTGGAGCACCATGGGAATGGTGACATCATGGAGGTCACAGGGCGCTGCCTTGGAGCACCATGGGAATGGTGACATCATGGAGGTCACAGGGCGCTGCCCTGGAGCACCATGGGAGTGGTGACATCATGGAGGTCACAGGGCACTGCCCTGGAGCACCATGGGAATGGTGACATCATGGAGGTCACAGGGCGCTGCCTTGGAGCACCATGGGAATGGTGACCTCATGGAGGTCACAGGGCGCTGCCCTGGAGCACCATGGGAGTGATTACATCATGGAGGTCACAAGGGCTGCCCTGGAGCACCATGGGAGTGGTGACATCATGGAGGTCACAGGGCGCTGCCCTGGAGCACCATGGGAGTGGTGACATCATGGAGGTCACAAGGGCTGTCCTGGAGCACCATGGGAATGGTGACATCATGGAGGTCACAAGGGCTGCCCTGGAGCACCATGGGAATGGTGACATCATGGAGGTCACAGGGCGCTGCCCTGAGCACCGTGGGAATGGTGACATCATGGAGGTCACAGGGCGCTGCCCTGAGCACCGTGGGAATGGTGACATCATGGAGGTCACAGGGCGCTGCCCTGAGCACCGTGGGAATGGTGACATCATGGAGGTCACAGGGCGCTGCCCTGAGCACCGTGGGAATGGTGACATCATGGAGGTCACAGGGCCCTGCCCTGAGCACCGTGGGAATGGTGACATCATGGAGGTCACAGGGCACTGCCCTGCGCACCGTGGGAATGGTGACATCATGGAGGTCACAGGGCGCTACCCTGGAGCACCATGGGAGTGGTGACATCATGGAGGTCACAGGGCGCTGCCCTGAGCACCATGGGAATGGTGACATCATGGAGGTCACAGGACACTGCCCTGGAGCACCATGGGAATGGTGACATCATGGAGGTCACAGGGCGCTGCCCTGGAGCACCATGGGAGTGATGACATCATGGAGGTCACAGGGCGCTGCCCTGAGCACCATGGGAATGGTGACATCATGGAGGTCACAGGGCACTGCCCTGGAGCACCATGGGAATGGTGACATCATGGAGGTCACAGGGCGCTGCCCTGGAGCACCATGGGAATGGTGACATCATGGAGGTCACAAGGGCTGCCCTGGAGCACCATGGGAATGGTGACATCATGGAGGTCACAAGGGCTGCCCTGGAGCACCATGGGAATGGTGACATCATGGAGGTCACAGGGCACTGCCCTGAGCACCATGGGAATGGTGACATCATGGAGGTCACAAGGGCTGCCCTGGAGCACCATGGGAATGGTGACATCATGGAGGTCACAGGGTGCTGCCCTGGAGTACCATGGGAGTGATTACATCATGAAGGTCACAGGGTGCTGCCCTGGAGCACCATGGGAGTGGTGACATCATGGAGGTCACAGGGCACTGCCCTGGAGCACCATGGGAGTGATTACATCATGGAGGTCACAAGGGCTGCCCTGGAGCACCATGGGAATGGTGACATCATGGAGGTCACAGGGCACTGCCCTGGAGCACCATGGGAGTGATTACATCATGGAGGTCACAAGGGCTGCCCTGAGCACCGTGGGAATGGTGACATCATGAAGGTCACAGGGTGCTGCCCTGGAGCACCATGGGAGTGGTGACATCATGGAGGTCACAGGGCACTGCCCTGGAGCACCATGGGAGTGGTGACATCATGGAGGTCACAGGGCGCTGCCCTGGAGCACCATGGGAATGGTGACATCATGGAGGTCACAGGGCGCTGTCCTGGAGCACCATGGGAATGGTGACATCATGGAGGTCACAGGGCGCTGCCCTGGAGCACCATGGGAATGGTGACATCATGGAGGTCACAGGGCGCTGCCCTGAGCACCGTGGGAGTGATTACATCATGGAGGTCACAAGGGCTGCCCTGGAGCACCATGGGAGTGGTGACATCATGGAGGTCACAGGGCGCTGCCCTGGAGCACCATGGGAGTGGTGACATCATGGAGGTCACAAGGGCTGTCCTGGAGCACCGTGGGAATGGTGACATCATGGAGGTCACAGGGCGCTGCCCTGAGCACCGTGGGAATGGTGACATCATGGAGGTCACAGGGCGCTGCCCTGAGCACCGTGGGAATGGTGACATCATGGAGGTCACAGGGCGCTGCCCTGAGCACCGTGGGAATGGTGACATCATGGAGGTCACAGGGCCCTGCCCTGAGCACCGTGGGAATGGTGACATCATGGAGGTCACAGGGCACTGCCCTGCGCACCGTGGGAATGGTGACATCATGGAGGTCACAGGGCGCTACCCTGGAGCACCATGGGAGTGGTGACATCATGGAGGTCACAGGGCGCTGCCCTGAGCACCATGGGAATGGTGACATCATGGAGGTCACAGGACACTGCCCTGGAGCACCATGGGAATGGTGACATCATGGAGGTCACAGGGCGCTGCCCTGGAGCACCATGGGAGTGATGACATCATGGAGGTCACAGGGCGCTGCCCTGAGCACCATGGGAATGGTGACATCATGGAGGTCACAGGGCACTGCCCTGGAGCACCATGGGAATGGTGACATCATGGAGGTCACAGGGCGCTGCCCTGGAGCACCATGGGAATGGTGACATCATGGAGGTCACAAGGGCTGCCCTGGAGCACCATGGGAATGGTGACATCATGGAGGTCACAAGGGCTGCCCTGGAGCACCATGGGAATGGTGACATCATGGAGGTCACAGGGCACTGCCCTGAGCACCATGGGAATGGTGACATCATGGAGGTCACAAGGGCTGCCCTGGAGCACCATGGGAATGGTGACATCATGGAGGTCACAGGGTGCTGCCCTGGAGTACCATGGGAGTGATTACATCATGAAGGTCACAGGGTGCTGCCCTGGAGCACCATGGGAGTGGTGACATCATGGAGGTCACAGGGCACTGCCCTGGAGCACCATGGGAGTGATTACATCATGGAGGTCACAAGGGCTGCCCTGGAGCACCATGGGAATGGTGACATCATGGAGGTCACAGGGCACTGCCCTGGAGCACCATGGGAGTGATTACATCATGGAGGTCACAAGGGCTGCCCTGAGCACCGTGGGAATGGTGACATCATGAAGGTCACAGGGTGCTGCCCTGGAGCACCATGGGAGTGGTGACATCATGGAGGTCACAGGGCACTGCCCTGGAGCACCATGGGAGTGGTGACATCATGGAGGTCACAGGGCGCTGCCCTGGAGCACCATGGGAATGGTGACATCATGGAGGTCACAGGGCGCTGTCCTGGAGCACCATGGGAATGGTGACATCATGGAGGTCACAGGGCGCTGCCCTGGAGCACCATGGGAATGGTGACATCATGGAGGTCACAGGGCGCTGCCCTGAGCACCGTGGGAGTGATTACATCATGGAGGTCACAAGGGCTGCCCTGGAGCACCATGGGAGTGGTGACATCATGGAGGTCACAGGGCGCTGCCCTGGAGCACCATGGGAGTGGTGACATCATGGAGGTCACAAGGGCTGTCCTGGAGCACCATGGGAATGGTGACATCATGGAGGTCACAGGGCGCTGCCCTGAGCACCATGGGAATGGTGACATCATGGAGGTCACAGGGCGCTGCCCTGAGCACCGTGGGAATGGTGACATCATGGAGGTCACAGGGCGCTGCCCTGAGCACCGTGGGAATGGTGACATCATGGAGGTCACAGGGCGCTGCCCTGAGCACCGTGGGAATGGTGACATCATGGAGGTCACAGGGCGCTGCCCTGAGCACCGTGGGAATGGTGACATCATGGAGGTCACAGGGCGCTGCCCTGAGCACCGTGGGAATGGTGACATCATGGAGGTCACAGGGCGCTGCCCTGAGCACCGTGGGAATGGTGACATCATGGAGGTCACAGGGCGCTGCCCTGAGCACCGTGGGAATGGTGACATCATGGAGGTCACAGGGCGCTGCCCTGAGCACCGTGGGAACGGTCTCATCAGGGCTGCGCTGGTGGGGATCAGTGCAGCTCTCCCTCGGCGCCAGGCTGCTCTCGAGGAGCAGGCTGTCCTGTAGAGAAGGCCACCCTCCTGCTGTCTGCCATTCTGCCCCGTGGGCACGGTGGCGCCCGCCCCAGGCAGTGCCCATGGGACTCGCACACGAGTTTCTCGGTCCTCTTGGTAGGGCAGAGAAATTTTAGGTTGGAAAAGCATTTGTTCATTCCTGCTACACACACCAGTTTTCTTGTGAAAAGAAAGAGCTAAAACGTTGTTTGCTAATGTTCACCCAACAGGTTAATTCCCAGGTGACTACAATGAGGACGCACCTCCTGCTCCCGCGGGTGCCGGTTCCTATGAATAAGGCGTCTATTAATAAAGCCTACCCCACGTCTGAGACGCCTCCCACACGTTGCGCCTCGGCCCAAGCAGAGAGCCGCCTGCTCCCAGGGCTCCTTGCTTTCTTGCGCTCGCTCGTACCACAGACTTATCTTCATCCTTCCCAAAATATGATCTTCTGGGACGAAAACAATGGTGGAAGGAGTGTTCTTTTAATAACGTTCTGAGCACTGTGAGTGACAGTGAGCTGCCAGAGCTGGTGTCCACTGGGTGGGAGGCTGGGTGTCACCCAAGAGGCCAGTGACAGGACGTGACACCAGGAGGCCGGGAGGGAGGCTGGGTGTCACCCGGCTACTTTCTCCAGTGGAGCATGTGGGCTGGCCTTGTACCGTCACATTCAATCTGGCCAGAGCATGGGTGCTGTGTGCAGTTATGCTATGACCTTCCACATGACAGACTGCTTCTGCGTCTGACCTCCGCTTACTCAGAGGATACTTATTCCATCCCATGCACCAGATCTTGCCCAAGTAGGTGCCGCCAGCCCGGGCCACATTGCTCCCGCCCCTGTGCTGCGTGGCTTTGCTCATCGAATCGTCAAACCCTGTCCATGTCCGCAGTTCACAACCAAGCAAGCAGAGCCGACGGTGGGGCCAGGAAACAGGTGCTGCTCCACACCGGCCTGCCCCCTTGTCTCCACCCCTGGGCGGGCCACCCCTAGGTGGTCCACACACAAGTCCCTGCCACGGGGAGGGGGTTGAGCTCCTCCCCTCTGGCCTCTCAGAACCCGGGGAGGAGCAGCCTCCAGACCGGCAGCATCTCTGGCGGAGCTGGGAAGCAGCCTCGCTCTGGGGAGCCACTGCCTTGAGCACCCCACAAGAAGACACCCTCTGCCATTCTTCCTCCCAGCTGCACCCTTGAACCAGCCAGCCCTGAAGCCCAGCCTCCGCCCGGCCTCAGAGGCTGCTCTGCAGTGCACGGTGCACTGCTCGGGCACACCACACGGGCTGGTGGTGTCAGGACACAGGACACAGTCCCCAGCACAGTGCCAGCCTCCCTGTCCTCAGGGACCGCAGCACTGAGCGTGCCATGTGGCAGCCGTGTCTGCACAGAGTGGGGAGGGGGACACAGAGCAGCCCGGACAGGATGAGCTGAGGCTCAGAGCCCAGGCTCCGAGCACAACAAGGGCCCGGGGCTGGGTCTCCACAGAGCCTTTCCTCTGTGGGGCTCATACAAAGCATCTCCATAGGAGGAGCTGGCTATCAGAGGGCTGGGGAGTGAGGTGCTTCAGAGGTGAAAGGTGCAACAGCCCTTCCTCCCCCTCCTCCCCTGAGGACCCTCCTTCCTCACCCTCCTCCCCTGAGGACCCTCCTTCATCCCCCTCCTCCCCTGAGGACCCTCCTTCCTCACCCTCCTCCCCTGAGGACCCTCCTTCATCCCCCTCCTCCCCTGAGGATCCACCCTCCTCCCCCATCCCCTGAGGATCCTCCTTCCTCCCCCTCCTCCCCTGAGGGTCTGCCCTCCTCCCCCTCCTCCCCTGAGGACCCTCCTTCCTCCCCCTCCTCCCCTGAGGACCCTCCTTCATCCCCCTCCTCCCCTGAGGATCCTCCTTCATCCCCCTCCTCCCCTGAGGGTCTGCCCTCCTCCCCCTCCTCCCCTGAGGACCCTCCTTCCTCCCCCTCCTCCCCTGAGGACCCTCCTCCCGAGGACCCTCCTTCCTCCCCCTCCTCCCCTGAGGACCCTCCTTCCTCCCCCTCCTCCCCTGAGGGCCCTCCTCCCCTGAGGACCCTCCTTCCTCACCCTCCTCCCCTGAGGACCCTCCTCCCCTGAGGACCCTCCTTCCTCACCCTCCTCCCCTGAGGACCCTTCTTCCTGAGTATGGGGACGTGTCCTGGGCGGCAGTGGCACCTCGTCAGTCATACTTTGCTACGTCTGGAAGTCAGGGCTGGAATGTGGAGCTGCACGGCATTGTTGTCTCCACGCCGGTGCAGTGTGGAGCCCAGCCATTACAGGGCATTGCTGCCCGGCCTGCTCCTCCATCTTGGGTAGAAACGCTGCTCCTTAACTCAGCTTCATGTGCAGAAAGCCAGCAGAGGCTAGACGGGACGATGGCTGCTCGGTCCCCATCGGGACCCCTCGGGGGCTGACCTGGGCGCCGTGAAAGGGACAAGCATGTGCCCTGCACAGGCCCAGCTCCCTTCCACAGCTCCATCCCCAGGGGACTCCCGAGAGAGACCCCCAAACCATCAGGGGATGGAAAGGCAGGACACCACAATAGGGGTGGTGGGCCAGGATGGGTCCCCATCAGGGGAAAGTCCAGTGGGGAGGGCCGGGGCCCCGTGGTGGTTACAGGCACCGGCTCCAGGACCCGGCAGATGCCCAAATCCATGGTGTCAAGGCCATTTGCTACAGTGGCAAATCTGTGCAGGACCTGCTGCGCACTTTGACTGTCTCCAGATGGCTTGGGCAAACACTGCGCCGCGGATACACTGTGCTGTCCAGGGACTGTCTGCAGGAGAACCGTCCGTGCGTGCTCACTGCCACCCGGACAGTTTCACTCCCACTCCTGCAGACTGGGAGGAGATCTCCGCCATGTATCGGACAAATAAGGGGTTGATATCCAGACTAGACAAAGATCCAGGGGTTTGTCTCACATACCTGCCTTTCTGCAGTGAGCAGAAAGGAAACCCAAAAAGAAACCGAGAAGACATTTTGACATTGAAAAGTATGATAACTGAAATAAAATCTCAGTAGATGAAAAGCAGTTTAGAGCAGGCAAGAGCATCACTGAACTTGAAGGGCAAAAAGAAAGAAAAGGCTAGACCTAGGTGAGCGGAGCCCCGGGGCTGTGGGGTCAGAGCCTGGGGACCATGGGACACCTCACGTGTACCCACAAACCAAAAGCAGGGAGAGCATTTAAAGAGATCATGTACCAGAACTTTCTGAATATGATGAAAAGCATGCCTATAAACATCCAAGAAACTTAGAGCTCCACGAAGAATGACCCCACAGCGGCCCATGTTCTGTCATCATGAATTCCGAAGCCAGTCTTTTCTGTCTCGGTGGCACTTGGGTCTGAACTCAGTAGCAGGCACTGTTACCACTGGGCAGTGCCTCCAGTCCTGTTCTTTGCAGATTGTTCTGGAGACAGGGTTGTGCTCCCTTTCCCAGGCATGAGGCTGGATGAGGTCTGCCTAGGTGAAACGTCCCACCCTAGCCAGAATAACAGGCACACACACACTCTCTGTTAAGAGGGAATCTTAGGAACTTCTCTGCCAGGTCTGGCCTCTAACTGAAATCCTCCCAATCTCAGCCTCCTAGGTAGCTACAATTTTAAGTGGGATCCATGGCACCCAGCTCAGCAGCAAAGGTGAAGACACTCACGCCATTCAAGGGACCCTCCACTTGACTGGCACAATTGCCTCAAACATTCCCAGAGAAACAAGAGTCAGGGGAGTTTGTTACCATAAGATCTGCTCTGTGAGGGTCACTCAGGGGTCCCGTAGGGTGACAGGAAAGAGCTGACAGGAAGGGATCTGAAGCCAGGGGAAGATAGGGAGCTCAGAAGGAAAATGCATGGACTGGTAAAGGTTCATAATTTAAGAGGCTCATTCATTTAAATGAATGGTAAGTTCACATTCTTGGGGTCACGGTGCATAGAGGTTTAATTTTGTGACTTGCACGCTGACAGGGAGGATGGGGTGTGAAAGGCAGACATTCCCTCTGCTCTTGAAGTGGATGTAAATCAGAGTGCTGTCATGCAGGGGTTTGGTGTGGTCCCCATGGCAACCACAAAGACAATAGAGAGAGAGCAACGCAAACAGGAACGAGAAACAAGCCAAAGTGTTTCACTACAAGAAAGTCAAACAAGCACAAAAGATCATTTTGCAGAAAATGAAGGACAAAAGCTGTAACACATACCAAAAACAGTGGGAAAATGACAAACAAAAGCCCCATTTATCTAAGTGCACATGTATTTCTCCATGAAACAGCAAAACAGAGACTGTAAAATGGATAGTGACACATGACCTAACTATGCGCTGTCCGCAAGAAACCCACTTTAGACAAGCTCTAGGAGACAAAAAGACAGTTCACACTAATAAAAGATTCAGAGCAGCAAATGGGCAATTAAAAACATTTACACACCAATAACAGACCAATAAGTGAGGCATAAAGCTGACAGAAGTGAGAATAAGAGGGCCTTCAGGAATGGTTGGAGGCCTCAGTGCCTTTCTGATCAGTAGATGGGACAGCCAGGCAGACGACGGCCGAGGATCAGTAGATGGGACAGCCAGGCAGACGACGGCCGAGGATCAGTAGATGGGACAGCCAGGCAGACGACGGCCGAGCTGCGCGTCAGGGAGAAGGGCAAACAGTCCTGTGTGCTCGGCTGGCTGCAAGCAGAAATACCCTGCTGTTTGGAAGACGGAGATTTCAATAACGACGAAATGAAAGTTAGACAATCTCTACTAGAAGGAATTTCACTTTAAAGTTTTAGGTTTATGGTTTCGCTGTACCTCCATGAAGAAAACATCCTCTGTGATTTGATTTGACATTCATTTTCACATATCAAATGCCACAAATATGATTCGATTGCAAAGCTTGGTTTTATCCTCAGGAGAGCTAAAATACCCCAGCTATTTTCAGGAATCCAAAGGCATCTTAAAGCCAATACCACAAAAGCAGAAAAAGCTGCAAGCTGTGTTAATGCTCACTGGACGTGTGGCCCCGTCACCCCGGCAGGGCCCAAGCGGCCTGGTCACCCCAGCAGGGCCCCAGCGGCCCTGTCACCCCGGCAGGGCCCCAGCGGCCCTGTCACCCCGGCAGGGCCCCAGCGGCCTGGTCACCCCAGCAGGGCCCCAGCGGCCTGGTCACCCCAGCAGGGCCCCAGCGGCCTGGTCACCCCAGCAGGGCCCCAGCGGCCTGGTCACCCCGGCAGGGCCCCAGCGGCCCCGTCACCCCAGCAGGGCTCCAGTGGCCTGGTCACCCTGGCAGGGCCCCAGTGGCCCCGTCACCCCGGCAGGGCCCCAGTGGCCCCGTCACCCAGGCAGGGCCCCACTGGGCTCCTGCAAGCCACTGTCTCCTGTAGTGAGCAGGTCCATACTCTGTGTCCTTCTCCACATCAGAACTCACAGTCATCCGGGAAGCCGCAGCAGCAGCGCCGGCAGACAGCTATGGAAGAGTGGACAAGGGGTCTCTCATGGTGTGCAGGGCCTGGCCCAAACCTAGAGGACCTCTCTAGAGGTCTGCACCTGGCAGAACCAGATCATGGAGACTTGGAAGAAAACATGTCAGCACTCCAGACAGAAGGTTGGCTGATGGGAACGCGAGCTGGGAGAAGCAACAGGAAACTCAAAGCTGAAAGAACAGGTCTGTCAAGCCCCACTGGGGGAGGCCTGCAAAGGGCAGAGGCCTGTGCTGGGCAGAGGGAGGTCCAAGCTGGGGGAGGCCGTGCTGGGGGAGGCCGGGGGCCTGGGCTGGCTCTGTGTGATAGTGGGGCTGAGCTGGCCCGCCCACATGGGCTCCTTGGAGGCCTCCCAGCTCCTCCCTCGGCCTGGACACAGGGGTGGGAACAGGAAGCCCACTGGCTCTCAGGCCTTCCGGTCTGGTCAGGCCTCCAAGGCTGGCCCAGCCCAAAGACCCCTTCTTGACCATCCTCCTGGCTGAGACCGCACTGACCGAGCCCTGGGTGCACACACGAGCCCAGAACCCCCTCAGCCTCCCTCTAGATCCCTTTAAGATCCTTCCATGCCTCTGCGCCAGCCCCCAGGGTGGGAAGGGGGAGAAGCGTTGGCATGGTATCACAGCAGACATTAAAAGGTGGTTCCGATGACAGAGTGGTTCTGCAAGCAGGGGCCCCCGAGTTCAAACCCCAATACCTCCAAAAGAAAAGGAAATTAAACAGCACATCAAATGTGTGGTATGCAGCAAAGCTGTGCCAAGAAACACATTAGAAAAGGGAAGTGCTTCAACCTATGGTCTGAGCTCCTACCTCAATAACCTAGAATAAGAACAAAGTGAGTAGAAGGAAATAATAAAGAAATGAAATCAATAAAAATGAAAACAAAAGCAATATAGAAAACATCACATGGTTCTTGGAAAAAATAACTAAAATTGACAAACTACCAGAAGGACTGACCAAAAAATACCAGTTACTAATATTAAGGGGGAAAAAGGGCTTGACACGAATCAAGATGTACTGAAACCCCTTTAAGTTCTGAAATCAGGATTTGAACTCGGTACCTGATGCCTTCACTTATTGGCTAGCACTCTAGCAACCGAGTCACATCTCCAACCTCTGTAAAGATAATTTTTAAAATGAACAAAAAGAGCCCTTGCAGATATCAAAAGGATAATAAAAAGACACAACCCAATATACATACATTTGGTAACTTCACCACGTAGTGAGTTCTAGACTAATCTGGGCAGCATAGCAAGATCCTATCTTGAAAACCAACTAGCCAACCAAACCAACCAACAAAACACAAAGGACAGGAGATTTGGCTCCCTACAAGAGTGCTTGACTACAGGTGCAAGGCCATGGTTCTCCACCATGAAGAAAAGAAAGAAGGGAGGGAGGGAGGAAGGAAGGAGGGAAAGAAGGGAGGGAGGGAGGGAGGGAGGAGGAAAAAAAGGAAGGGAGAGAGGGAGGGAGGGAGGGAGGAAGGAAGGAAAGAAGGAAGGAAGGAAGGAAGGATATATAATTCA
Source organism: Dipodomys merriami (assembly GCF_024711535.1). Classification (NCBI taxonomy): domain Eukaryota; kingdom Metazoa; phylum Chordata; class Mammalia; order Rodentia; family Heteromyidae; genus Dipodomys; species Dipodomys merriami. The sequence goes on along the minus strand of NW_027206424.1, from coordinate 5,700,111 downwards.
TAATTAAAAGACTCCTAAAATATTTCCAGGCCCAGATGGTTTACTGGGGAATTCAGCCAAACATTTAAAAAAAATTTAACACCAATTTTCTACAAACTCTTCCAGAAAAGAGGACTTCCTGATTTCTTTTATGAAACTAGCAATATATATATATATATATATATATATATATACACATATATATATATATTACCAGAATATGTAATATCAGATACCAGAACCAAAGACCATACCAGAGTGAGCCAGAGACCAACATTGCTCAAGTACACAGGGACAGAAACCCTCACAAAGTGTTGGTAAATCGAATTCAACAATACTTGAAACCAAACCATGCAGCCCACCGTAAACACGGGCTAAAGAAGCAGACTCACATTCATAGCAACTGATGCAGAAAAAACATTTGAAAAGGTCCCCACACATTCAGGATAAAAATTCTCAGAAATATGGAAATAGAGGCAAACCTTCACCTGAAAAACATCATCTAGAAACCAAACACTGAAACTGTACCAACACACCCTACGTACCAGTGAAAAACGGAATGCTTTCCCTTAGGCCACAATGTTCACTACAGGCAAATGTGGATTCAGCGTATGCTGGAACTTCAGCCAATGTCACAGGCGAGGGACGGAACCGGAGGCCTAGACGAGAAAAACAGACATAAAACTGCCTGTAGTTAAAGATGATGAGATCACCTATGCCAAAAATCCCAAATGATGTTATTAAAAAAGTAGAATGAATAGCAAAGTTTCTGGATATAAGAACAACATACAAAATCCATTATATTTCTCTATGTTAGCAACAAAGGTGTGGAAACTGATATAAAAGATGAAATATCATAGGAATCACACTAGGGAGGGGAAAGGGAAGGAGACTGACTGGTAATAAGTCCACTAAGGCAGGATTCCTATGTGAAAGCTACAACGCTCTGAGGAGGGTAATCAGGAAAGACGTACAGAAGTGTGTGCTGTGTTCAGTGAGTGGAAGGTTTAACCAAGGAGGTTTTCTCAAAACTGATACATAAGCTTAACACAATTTCTATAAAAACCACACCAGATCTCCTAGTCATAAATACAATTGTTCTAAAGGTTAAGGAAATGAGTAATGAAACGGGAGGGGTCGGTCTGTCAGATTCCAGCACTGTCCAGGCTCAGAAGGGCCGTTTGCGTGGGAGGTGGACACTGAGTGCCGGAATGGGAGAGAAAACCCGGGAGTAAAGCCCCAGACGTGGTCGGCTGACTTCTGACACGGGCACAGAGGGAATTCAGTGGGGGAAACAGCTTTTTAGCAAACTACGCTGGTGGGCAGAAAAAATGAGCGTGACTCCACATGAACACCAACTCAAAATGGGTCAATGTGGTACATGGAACAGGGTTAGAGCAGTGGAAGACAAACGGTCTGCGTCTTTGGGGTCCAGGCGAGGCTAAGAGCGCTGGGCTGGCCGCCACCCAGGTGCAGTGGGGTCTGGACACCATCAGCACAGGCTTTGCATCTACACCGGCAAAGGAGGGCCCAGACGAAATGAGCAAGAACATAGACGTGTGCGTGTAAACGGTGCTGATGCCCATCACTAGCCCTTCAGGACACGGACATGAAAACCACTGCACACCTAGTAGAGTGGCACTGATGACAAGAGAAAAGCCTCCTGAGAGCAATGGGAACACAAAAGTGCAGCTCCTCGGGAAAAGTGTGTTAGTTTCCCCCCAAAAAGAAATCAGTCCTGCCAGGTGCTGATGGCTTCTATCGGTAATCCTGACTCAGGAGAACAAGATCTGGAGGATCGAAGTCCAAGGCCAGCCCAGGTAGAAACATTCAAGAGACTATTTCCAAAACAACTAGCAGAGGTCAGGCTGGACGAGTGACCCAGCCAAGCCAGCTTGAGGCCCTGAGTTCAAACTCTACTACTAAAAGAAAAAATCAATTGCATGCCCAGAGAAGGCTGGGTTTGACCCTGCATGACTAAATTCTATTCCCATCCAGCTCTACATCACTGCTTTTAGGTCTGTGCATCACGACCTGAGTCTGTGACTACCCGGAGTTCTTCCATAAACCAGGATGCAGCCACTCCCAGAAAGCTGCCTAGCAACAGATGAAGCATCTACCTTCAAGACTCACTCCGAGCCAGTGAGGCCCGGCCTGAAAGCAGCACTGATATAACTCCCTGTGTATGGCATTCTCGTCAATATTTTTCTTTTGATTTTTGAGACAAGGTCTCGTTGTGTAGCCATGCTGTCCTGGAGCTTACAATGTACGCCAGCTTGGTCTTGAACTCTAAATCTCAGTCCTGCAATAGCTTCCCAAGTGCTGAGATTACTGGCACGCGCCACAACGTCTATCTGCCTGTAGGATATTTTTGAGATGGAACCAGCACTGGACAGGGAGACCTTGGGCCCCTTGGGGTACCCTGCCCTCGCCAGGATGCTGAGGGTGCGTTTCCCTACTCCTCTGTGCCCGGCCAGTTCAGCCTAGGCAATTGCAGTAATAGCACTGCCAGGTTGTGTCCAGGATTAGGTGGGGAGGGTTCTTGGGTCAGAACTGACCTCTCTGCCTGTAGCAGCTTCAAGTGAGCACCGCAGCCTGCCAACCCCCCTTGGCCCTGGGCTTCCTCATGTGCCAACTCCCCCAGTCATGGCAAGCAAGGGCAAGAGACTCACTGGAGGAGGCTGCTGGGACTGGCACTCCGCTGGGCTGCTCCTCGCTGGGATCACAGCTGAGCTAGCAGGACCACATCCACCAGGCTCATGTTCCCAGACACAGAGCTTGCCACAGCTCCCCAGAGGCTCCATCTCCTTTAGAGATCACAGAGCTTGCCACAGCTCTCCAGAGCCTCCATCTCCTTTAGAGATCTCAGAGCTTGCCACAGCTCCCCAGAGGCTCCATCATCTTTAGAGATCTCAGAGCTTGCCACAGCTCCCCAGAGGCTCCATCATCTTTAGAGATCACAGAGCTTGCTACAGCTCCCCAGAGGCTCCATCATCTTTAGAGATCACAGAGCTTGCCACAGCTCCCCAGAGGCTCCATCTCCTTTAGAGATCTCAGAGCTTGCCACAGCTCTCCAGAGGCTCCATCATCTTTAGAGATCACAGAGCTTGCCACAGCTCCCCAGAGCCTCCATCTCCTTTAGAGATCACAGAGCTTGCCACAGCTCCCCAGAGCCTCCATCTCCTTTAGAGATCTCAGAGCTTGCCACAGCTCCCCAGAGGCTCCATCATCTTTAGAGATCTCAGAGCTCGCCACAGCTCCCCAGAGCCTCCATCTCCTTTAGAGATCTCAGAGATTGCCACAGCTCCCCAGAGGCTCCATCATCTTTAGAGATCTCAGAGCTTGTCACAGCTCCCCAGAGGCTCCAACATCTTTAGAGATCACAGAGCTTGCCACAACTCTCCAGAGCCTCCATCATCTTTAGAGATCACAGAGCTTGCCACAGCTCCCCAGAGGCTCCATCATCTTTAGAGATCACAGAGCTTGCCACAGCTCCCCAGAGCCTCCATCTCCTTTAGAGATCACAGAGCTTGCCACAGCTCTCCAGAGGCTCCATCTCCTTTAGAGATCTCAGAGCTTGCCACAGCTCTCCAGAGGTTCCATCATCTTTAGAGATCACAGAGCTTGCCACAGCTCCCCAGAGGCTCCATCATCTTTAGAGATCTCAGAGCTTGCCACAGCTCCCCAGAGGCTCCATCTCCTTTAGAGATCACAGAGCTTGCCACAGCTCTCCAGAGGCTCCATCATCTTTAGAGATCTCAGAGCTTGCCACAGCTCACCAGAGGCTCCATCATCTTTAGAGATCTCAGAGCTTGCCACAGCGCACCAGAGGCCGTGGGCGTACTCTCTCAAGGTTTGGAGCCCAGAAGTAGTAGGTCAGGGTGCAGTGGCTCCTCTCCCTCTAAAGGCCCTGGCTCCAGGCTCCCCGGCCTGGGGCCCGTCCCTGCACACTCGGCCTCATCTTCCCGTGACCTGCTCTCTTCAGTCTCAAATTCCTTCCTCCTTTCTTCTGTAAGGATGCACAGCAGCACACCCGGCCCCCCTGAGTCCAGGACCACATATCTCAGACCCTTACTTCAGTCGCATCTGCAGACTCATTTCCAAACCAGGCCATGTTTCCCACGATGTCTTGTGAGGATGTGGTCCGGTATTGTGCCTCACCACCTTCTGCTGTTACCAAACGGAGAACGCAGCAGCTCCACGCAGGCTCTGGCGCCTGAGGAAACGCCACTTGTCTCGGGAAGGTGCCCCCACCAGAGCCGACCTGGGCAGTAAGACAGGACCAGGCTCAGCACGGCCCGGCAGCCAGTCCTGCCCTCAGCTTGCGCTGTGTGGGTTGATCAATCTCAACAGGTGCATGGCCAAGGTGCACTGTGCTGGGAAAGGGCCTTCCCTCTGGACATGCTCAGAAAGCGACAATTCCAAGACCAGATGTCAGCTGAGGGCAGGTTGCTCATAGACAAGCAGCCACTGTCCTGACAAATGTGTGGCCGCCTGCAGGCCACGTGCTGCACACATCACCTGGCAGAGCCAGCTCTGGAGCTGACGTCGGCTGAACACTCACCGTGATGGGTGACCCCGGTTCACAAGGCAGGCGCTGCCCGGGGGGAGCAGGGACCAGTGCTGGGCAGCGGCCCCCGGTGTACAGCAGGGGCAGAAATCTCAGAGGTAGAGGACCAGAGGGCCAGTACTCCCTGCTCTCCCAGGACCAGCCTCCAACAGCCCAAGGAAAATGCAGATCACCGTTGCTGAGAGAAGAGTCACCTGGTCCTGAGGACGGCCAGACCTACAGCCAGCAGGTCTGGGGACAGGGTGGGCTTGGTGCAGAAGCAGCGCCTGTGCCACTGGAAGTTCCCTGGAAAGCTGCTTACAAAGCTCATCCTTATTACAATTCACCCAGAACTGACACCAAAAATAATCAACACCAGGGGTTTAACATTATGCTATTTTTTTAGTATGCTCCTAAAACTAAAGATCTATAGGGCAGTACAATGATTCCAACAAGAGACCAAACAGCTTTTGTGAAGTTGAATACCATCGTGCTGAAAGTAAAAAGTTCACGAGAAGAATTCAATAACAGATTTGATCTCGTAGAAACAAGATATTTTGAAGTGCAGGTGAGTGAGGTTATCCAAACTGAGGAAAAGAAAGGAATAAACAGTCAGGAATGAGCCTCAAAGATGTGTGAGGCCCAGAGAGCACAGAAAGATGGCCACAGAGCTGAAATGGGATCTGAACAAAGGCAGCAGGAGATGCCCCTGCGAGGAAAGGAAGCATCTTACATCATGTGAGCTCAGTGTCTATGATGAGAAACTAGAGAGGAGAGAGAAAGGAATGAAGAAGATCAGGACAAACATCAGTGAAACAAATACATGGTGTTTTAGTATATCAATATAACCAGCAGCCCCCCAAAAAAGAACAAGAAATATATTTAAAGTAAATGAAAACATCAGTCACATGTCAACACAATTTCAAATATTTTCATATTGAAAAACACAGCTAAGATAAATGTTTTCATTACCTGACTTGTGTAACTGTAAGCCCTCTGTGTATCACCTTTATCAATAATTTCTAAAAAATAAAAATAAAAACAAAAAACATAACTAAGGGAATGAAGAGACCAGCAGCTGAGCAGGTAAAATACCTGCAATGTTCACACCTGGCAAAGAGCTGGTTCTGCAATACATGAAGAACTCACCCAAAATAGGATGTGCCACCCTGCAAGACCGCATCAAACTGAGCGCATTACCTCCTTGCCAAAGCAGGTGAACAAACGGCAGTACACCGATGAAGGTACTCGGCAGGAACCCGCACACAGTGCCTCTGTGTACCTAAAATGATGATCAAAACCAAAACCAAACCCAAACAAGCGCCATCAGTCAGGAGGTGGAGGGACTGGAGGCAACGAGTCCGTTTATTAAGAAGTGAACACACACGCCACTCCAGGGGCAAGAGTCCTGCACAGACTTACATAAGAATGTGTATGGCAGCACTGTACATCGCGGTCCATCTGAATGATCCTCCCCGGGTGAATGGTGAAGTAAATGGTGGCATGCTAGTACCACAGGCACTACACAGCCACAACACATACCACAGAGCATCACACAGCCACCAACCAAATGGGAAATGCAAAGAGTTACACATCCACAAAGCAACGCACGGCTGACACACAACGGGTCCATCACAGGCCGATCTTGAGGACAAGTGGAAGACGCTGTACCGAGAGACCTTAAGACACAGAAGCCGTTACCATGAAGTTCTGCACAGGAGAGAGGAGACTGACCCACACACCCGAGCTGCCCAGGGTCTCCTGGGGCTTTCTGCGGCCAACACGGGCAAATTTCCCACAAGGAGGCACGAGCAAACTTAGGAGTGAAAAACGTGCGTCCTAACTGCGGTGCTGCCCTGGGTCTGCACAGGCAGCGATCCCGCATAGTGTGTTCGTTTTTGTATGCAAGTGCCTCAATAGTTACAATGAAAATTCCCTTCCGTCCCTCCTCAGCTATCACGGACTTTCCTCCTGAGGCCGGAGCCTCATTCTCTAGTCCTGGGTCCCCATTCCCTGTCTCTAGCCCTACAGTTCAAACAGCAGGATGCCCGTGTCTCTGGTTCAGTTTGTTGCTCATACAACTGGCCCTGTCCCCCAACCCTTGCCAGGCAAGGTATGCAGGCAGGCGAGGCCAGCAGTCCCTCTGTCTCTACCTATCTGTCTGCCTGCCTGTCTGTCTGTCTGCCTGCCTGCCTGTCTGCCCGCCTGTCTGCCTGTCTGTCTGCCCGCCTGTCTGTCTGTCTGTCTGTCTGTCTGTCTGTCTGCCTGCCTGTCTGTCTGTCTGTCTGCCTGCCTGTCTGCCTGCCTGCCTGCCTGCCTGCCTGTCTGCCTGTCTGTCTGCCCGCCTGTCTGCCTGTCTGTCTGCCCGCCTGTCTGTCTGTCTGTCTGTCTGTCTGTCTGTCTGCCTGCCTGTCTGTCTGTCTGTCTGCCTGCCTGTCTGTCTGTCTGCCTGCCTGCCTGCCTGCCTGCCTGTCTGCCTGTCTGTCTGCCCGCCTGTCTGTCTGTCTGTCTGTCTGTCTGTCTGCCTGTCTGCCTGTCTGCCTGTCTGCCTGCCTGCCTGTCTGTCTGCCCACCTGTCTGTCTGTCTCTCTGCCTGTCGGTCTGCCTGTCTGCCTGCCTGCCTGTCTGTCTGTATGTATGTCTGTCTGTCTGCCCGACTGCCTGCCTGCCCGACTGCCTGCCTGCCTGCCTGCCTGTCTGCCTGCCTGCCTGCCTGTCTGCCTGACTGTATGTCTGCCTGTCTGCCTGCCCGTCTGTATGTCTATCTGACTCAGGGCTCCTGGGCCCTGGCAGCTTAGCGTCTCCCCAGAATCCTATGGTGATAACGGATCACACCCCGGCACTCTGGGTAATTACACCTCAATGAAGGGTAATTACACCACTTTCTTCTTTTTAAGCAGCACAATGTGGTTGTTCGTTCTGTTCCCAAATCTGCTCTTGCACTGAGTCTCATCTGGCTCTAGTTAAATGTGCATTTTGTTTATTGCATATGATTTGACTAAATAATTAAAATATCTCTTGATGAAATATAGCCTTTAAACTAGGATGTGCATTGTTGGGTGATGGATATAGCACCATCTACCCACCTTTTATAAGAAGATCATTTTCTGACTTGTTAAGCCTAGTAGGAGGCTGAGAGGAGTAATCCTGTCTAGGCTGCTGCTGGAGGTGACTTAGTCCCTAGCACAGATGGCAAGCTTGTCTCCAGCTCCAGGCCCAGGGCTCTGTCTCCTCAGGCCTGACCTAAAAGGGGATGTCCCAATGGGAGTTTGGAGATGGCGTCTCCCCCGTTCCTCCAGACACCCAGCCCTCCCCACTGGGGACTCTGTGTCACTGACAGTCACTCTCTGTGCACTCTGGAGGCCGAAGGAATATCCTGGACTGTGAGGAGTCTCCACACAGCCCTGCGAGAGAACATGATGCTCAGTATATCTTATGAGAACTGGAACTGAATGCCCTGTGAGGAACGACTGAGTGTGAGGAATGACGGCTGAGTGTGAGGAATGACTGAGTGTGAGGAATGATGGCTGAGTGTGAGGAATGATGGCTGAGTGTGAGGAATGATGGCTGAGTGTGAGGAATCATGAGTATGAGGAATGATGGCTGAGTGTGAGGAATGACTGAGTGTGAGGAATCATGAGTGTGAGGAATGATGGCTGAGTGTGAGGAATGATGACTGAGTGTGAGGAATCATGAGTGTGAGGAATCATGAGTGTGAGGAATCATGGCTGAGTGTGAGGAATCATGGCTGAGTGTGAGGAATCATGAGTGTGAGGAATCATGACTGAGTGTGAGGAATCCTGAGTATGAGGAATGATGGCTGAGTGTGAGGAATCCTGAGTATGAGGAATGATGGCTGAGTGTGAGGAATCCTGAGTATGAGGAATGATGGCTGAGTGTGAGGAATCATGAGTGTGAGGAATCATGGCTGAGTGTGAGGAATCATGAGTATGAGGAATCATGGCTGAGTGTGAGGAATCATGACTGAGTGTGAGGAATCATGAGTGTGAAGAATCATGGCTGAGTGTGAGGACTGACGACTGAGTGTGAGGAATCATGAGTGTGAGGAATCATGGCTGAGTGTGAGGAATCATGGCTGAGTGTGAGGAATGACAACTGAGTGTGAGGAATCATGGCTGAGTGTGAGGAATCATGAGTGTGAGGAATCATGGCTGAGTGTGAGGAATCATGACTGAGTGTGAGGAATGACAACTGAGTGTGAGGAATCATGGCTGAGTGTGAGGAATCATGAGTGTGAGGAATCATGGCTGAGTATGAGGAATCATGGCTGAGTGTGAGGAATCATGGCTGAGTGTGAGGAATCATGAGTGTGAGGAATCATGGCTGAGTGTGAGGAATCATGAGTGTGAGGAATCATGGTTGAGTGTGAGTAATCATGGCTGAGTGTGAGGAATCATGAGTGTGAGGAATCATGAGTGTGAGGAATCATGGCTGAGTGTGAGGAATCATGAGTGTGAGGAATCATGAGTATGAGGAATCATGGCTGAGTGTGAGGAATGATGGCTGAGTGTGAGGAATCATGGCTGAGTGTGAGGAATGATGGCTGAGTGTGAGGAATCATGAGTGTGAGGAATGATGGCTGAGTGTGAGGAATCATGAGTGTGAGGAATCATGGCTGAGTGTGAGGAATGACAACTGAGTGTGAGGAATGATGGCTGAATGTGAGGAATCATGAGTGTGAAGAATCATGAGTGTGAGGAATCATGGCTGAATGTGAGGAATCATGGCTGAGTGTGAGGAATCATGAGTGTGAGGAATCATGGCTGAGTGTGAGGAATCATGGCTGAATGTGAGGAATCATGAGTGTGAGGAATCATGGCTGAGTGTGAGGAATCATGGCTGAGTGTGAGGACTGATGACTGATGTGAGGAATCATGAGTGTGAGGAATCATGAGTGTGAGGACTGATGACTGAGTGTGAGGAATATGAGTGTGAGGAATCATGAGTGTGAGGAATCATGGCTGAGTGAGGAATCATGAGTGTGAGAATCATGAGTGTGAGGAATCATGGCTGAGTGTGAGGAATCATGAGTGTGAGGACTGATGACTGAGTGTGAGGAATGATGGCTGAGTGTGAGGAATCATGAGTGTGAGGAATGATGGCTGATCATGAGTGTGAGGAATCATGGCTGAGTGTGAGGAATCATGGTTGAGTGTGAGTAATCATGGCTGAGTGTGAGGAATCATGAGTGTGAGGAATCATGAGTGTGAGGAATCATGGCTGAGTGTGAGGAATCATGAGTGTGAGGAATCATGAGTGTGAGGAATCATGAGTGTGAGGAATGATGGCTGATCATGAGTGTGAGGAATCATGGCTGAGTGTGAGGAATCATGAGTGTGAGGAATCATGGCTGAGTGTGAGGAATCATGGCTGAGTGTGAGGAATCATGAGTGTGAGGAATCACGGCTGAGTGTGAGGAATCATGAGTGTGAGGAATCATGGCTGAGTGTGAGGAATCATGAGTGTGAGGACTGACGACTGAGTGTGAGGAATCATGGCTGAGTGTGAGGAATCATGACTGAGTGTGAGGAATCATGAGTGTGAGTAATCATGGCTGAGTGTGAGTAATCATGGCTGAGTGTGAGTAATCATGGCTGAGTGTGAGGAATGATGGCTGAGTGTGAGGAATCATGAGTGTGAGGAATCATGGCTGAGTGTGAGGAATCACGACTGAGTGTGAGGAATCATGAGTGTGAGGAATCACGGCTGAGTGTGAGGAATCATGAGTGTGAGTAATCATGGCCGAGTGTGAGGAATCATGAGTGTGAGTAATCATGGCTGAGTGTGAGTAATCATGACTGAGTGTGAGGAATCACGGCTGAGTGTGAGGAATCATGAGTGTGAGTAATCATGGCTGAGTGTGAGGAATCATGGCTGAGTGTGAGTAATCATGGCTGAGTGTGAGTAATCATGGCTGAGTGTGAGGAATCATGAGTGTGAGGAATCACGGCTGAGAGTGAGGACTGACTGACAGCGTCAGGAATTTTCTAGACCACCCCACCCCTCTCCTGCCAGCGGGAGGTCGCCGCCTTCCGTGGTGATTTCTTCAGAGTCACTTCGGCGTGCTGCGCTCGGCCGCGCAGGGACGCAAGCTGGCAGGTGGCCGCTGGCTCCTGTGCCCCCGAGAGCCCAGGCTGCCGATCCTCAGCTGGAGGCCTGTGGTGGGACGGCTCTGCCGGGCAGGCTGGCGTGATACTGCTTCACGTGGCCTTCACAGCAGAAGACTGTCCTGTGTTTAGGGACGGCAGAGCTCTAGGGCACCCGTGACGTTGGTGTGGACCCAGATCCCACAGCGGCAGACCCGGCGCCAGGGCCCAGCCTGCATCGCTTCCTGGGGGATGACCGGCCGGACCACGCGTAGCAAGGAGGGAGACGCGCTCCTCCCCACTCTGCGGAGCTCAGCCCGGACCTCCACTCAGCACGTCTTCCTCCACCTAACGCTGTCCACCCTGAGTAGGAGGGACCCCGTGGCCCCGAAGAAACAGCCTGTCCTTGAGTCCAAGGGAAGGGCTGTCGGGAAGGCCCAGCCTGTGCCCAGGCTCCTGGGAGGGCTCTCTGTCCCCAGACGCTGAGGAGGGGCCACTGCGTCCCTGGACCCCTGCGCCCGACAGCGGTGTTTCGCCCGTCCTCTCCCATGGGAAACCACCGGGGGCAGGAGGCAGATCCAGGGTGGGTGTGCGAAGGCACCGGCGCCTCGTGGCAGGCCTGCCTCCCGTGGTCTGAGTAGAGGAGGCTGCGGTGAGTTCTGACATCCCAGATAGGCCCTGGGCAGCCCTGACAGCGCAGTGGCCTGCCCTGCCCCTGGGTGACCCGAGCAACCCTGCTGCCTTTCCATTCCCCAGGTCCCAAGTACGGAAGAGCCAGAAGCCCTGCCTTGCCCTCGGCACGCCCACGGCCCCTCCTTCACCGCAGGGCCTCTGGGCACCCCGGCCAGGACGTCCCCTTCCGTGAGGACGCCTCGGGCAGATGATCTCCTGAAGACGCCGGTTCACATGACTGGAGCCACGGTCTTCTCTGTGGGTTCCGGAACCCCAGGACCTAGAGGAGGGAGGAGCTCTGGGCCCTGCGATGCGAACTGCTGTAGCCCCAAGGCCCCGTGAAGGACTGGAGTGTGGACGCCGCTGTCTTCTGATGGATCCACGGGTCTTTGCCTGACAGCCAGAAAGGACAACCCATTCCCCTTCCAGGTTTGCAGCAACGAGGGCCCCCATGGCAGGTCTGGCCGCTGACCACGCCCGTGCCCAGTCAGGGCCGTGAAGGCGGTGGGCGGACGGAAGGAACCCAGCCCCCAGCTAAACCCTGGGGCCAGCGCAGCCTGGATTGACACACAAGCCCTGGAGCCTGGGCGTGTGGAGCCCAGGTGGGACCTGCTGGCCTCGTAGCTGCCCTCAGCCGTGGCCCTCAGTCCTTGGGCTCCACAAGGCCACAGGGTCTCCGTGGCGAGTCAAGATCCACTGCGGAATCCGACACGGTGTCTGCCTGCCACTGGGCCAGGGTCAGAGGACAGAGACTCCCCTGATAACCTCAAGAACCCCATTCCTCTCGGACCCCAACAGACGCCCACAGTGGCACGTGGAGAAGACAGTTTATGCACGGTCTTGTGACGTTGCCCTAGGATCAGACACTGTCACGGGAAGGGCCCCTGGCCCAGCTTTGGCAAGGCCTGGGTTCTTTGTTCCCTGGGAGAAATAAGGACGGAAAAGGCCTTTCCCGATTCAGGGAGGCCAGGAGGAATGCACAGAGTCGGCCCTGCAGGCTGGGTGCCCACAGGCCGGGCCAGGCCCCGTGAGCAGCCCAGGGCAGTGCGGGGCTGCTCCTGCCAGCCCCAGCGAGCTCGGGCCACAGTGGGAGAGACGCCCCCAGGGGCCCGGAAGGCATCCCAGGGACCTTTGATTTTGAGAATCTCGCTTGTTCATAACAGTGCTAACGTGCTAAGATTTTAATTTTTAAAGAGACCATGCAAGTCATTTATGGTATAAATTCAAAACCATTCAAGCCCAGGATTCATTTAATTAAAAAGAAGCAGCATCTTTTATCCACTTCGTAATTCAGCGCAGGCAAGCACGTTTTCAAGGGGTGAGAATTCTCACATGAAAGGACATTTAGAAAGCAGATGGCAACGCAGCAGAGAGGCCGAGGCTTATATAAACGGCGCTCGGGCGAGCCAGCTGCAGCGGCTCACAGACCCCAGCTCACGGCCACACCCGGGCACGGCAGACGCCTGACCGTGGGAACGGCCTCCCCAGCCACCAAGGCCCCAGGGCCACGCGTCGCCAGTGTCCAGAGATCAAGCAAGCAGAGGGGCAAGCGTCCCAGGGGCCTGCGGGCGGGTGGGGAGGGGGCGGCCGCCGGCCTCCCTCACTCCAGCCTCCCTCCAGCCTCCCTCACTCCAGCCTCCCTCACTCCAGCCTCCCTCACTCTGGCCTCCCTCACTCTGGCCTCCCTCACTCCGGCCTCCCTCACTCCGGCCTCCCTCACTCCGGCCTCCCTCACTCCGGCCTCCCTCACTCCAGCCTCACTCACTCCAGCCTCCCTCACTCCGGCCTCCCTCACTCCGGCCTCACCCTGGCCAGTGTAAGGTGCAGCAACAGCACACAGCCCAAGAACCTCAAGCCGCCGGAGCCACGGCCCAGGGTGCGGGGCCCAGCACTGCCTTACTTGCTCCCCAGCGATTCCTGGGTTTGTTTTGTCTCGGGTTTCCGTTTGCACACAGCACATCTGTTCCCACCTAGCAATTAGCAGGGGCAGGGCAGGCTGGACTCCCCTGGGATGAGCAGGACAGCTTCACCTGTGGCGGGGCACTGCGCCCCAAGCCAACACCGGCAGCCACCAGGGACTCAGTCCACCATGGCGGTGGCCGTGCCCACCTCCCCCCACCCTCTCCCACTTGACCACCTGTCCTCCCCTCCCCTCCCTTCTCCCCTCTCCTCTCCCCTCTCTCCCCTCCCCTCCCCTCTCCTCTCCCCTCTCTCCCCTCCCCTCCCCTCCCCTCTCTCCTCTCCCTTCTCCCCTCTCTCCCCTCTCCTCTCCCCTCTCTCCCCTCTCCTCTCCTCCCCTCTCTCCTTTCTCCCCTCTCCTCTCTCTTCTCTTCTCCCCTCCCCTCTCTCCTCTCCCTTCTCCCCTCTGTCCCTTCCTCTCCTCTTGCACAGATGCAGGCTGCGGGCAGCTCCCTAGAGCCTGGGCATCTACAGCGGCTGCAGCACCCAGGCCAAGCCTGGCCAGGGCTGGGGACCCATAAGCCACCCTGCACTTTCTCTGCTGCTGCTGGGGCTCCGCCCCCTCAGGTTCCTCCGGGGCTCCGCCCCCTCAGGGCTCCGCCCCCCTCAGGTTCCTCCGGGGCTCCGCCCCCCAGCAGGAGAGCCACCCCAGCTGCACAGGCACGGACCCCACCCGGGCCGTGCACGAACGGAGAAGAACCCAGCCGGGCCAGCCTCGGGCAGCACACCGCAGCCCTCCTCTGAGCCCTGCGTCCGCCCGTCTGAGGGCCTCTGGGGGCAGGGTGTCCAGTGTCCCTTGCTCGTGGAGTGACAGTCCTGCCACAGTGCCCATTTGTGCGTTCCGAACTGTGTCCCCCGGGGCTGGCGGGCGAGTGCGCTCCAGTTCCCCTCAGACCCCCACCCTGCCCGCTACTTTTAAGCTGCAAATGCCCACAGAACTTGGCTCGCTTGGTGTGCAGGACACGGTCCTGGATGGAGCTCAGGAGACAGCGCTGACGCCACCTGACGCCCACAGGACCGGGCCTCCACCTCGGGGCCTTCTGAGCCCGCTCTCGGAGGGCCTCCTCCCCGGCCTGTCTGCCTGACCCGCCCCCAGGAGAAGGGAGACGGGCTGGCCCCCGCTGGCGGACGCTTCCAGAACAGGGACTAGTGCCAGTGGGAGGCGGCGGGGCCTGCCACCCATGCACCCGAGGCCTCCAGGCAAGGAGCTCTGGAGAGGTTTCTAGGTCGCCACGAGGTGCGCTAGGCTATTTTTACCCAATTGCTGTTATATGGAGTCCAGAGGTGTCTGCTCTTCCTGCCAGGCCACTGCTGCCACTGGTGGCAAAATCTGTCATCAAAAATGGGAGAAAAGTTCGATAGAAACCAACCATAAAACTGCACTGAATTATACATCTCGCTCTCTGAGTTCAGCCCTTGTCAGAAGCTGGCGGCCTGTCAAGGCATCCTGGTTCAGGGAAGGCAGGCCTGCGCCAGGGAGCACTGGGGGAAGGAGGTGGGGGCCGAGGGACCTCCTCAGGAGAGCAAGGGGTCTGCCGCAGGCCCTCCCCACCCACGGACACAGACCTGGAGACGTGGCAGTGCCGTGGACGGACCACGCTCGCCTTTGAGCGCTTCCTGTCTGTGTCTACTCAACCAAGAAGAAGGCTGACCATCCTGCAGAGCTGCTGCAAATGGCTCCTTTAAACTTGTGCTATTACCAATAACTCGGGTCTGGTGGCAGATGCAGAATGTCAGGAAATGAAAGCAGGAGTGTAATAAATGTTCAAAGCACACACAAAACAGCCATACTCTAGTCAGCTGTGGAGTCAGAGAGCCTTTTATGAACAAGTATGTTTACACAATTCTTTATAAGTCCAATGCCAGTAACCTCAGCACAGAAAATCCTTGGCCTGAGCCAGGTCTGAGCAGCCCAGCCCAGGTCCTCACCACAGGTCCGGCACCCCCAGACAAGAGCCCGGACGCAGTGCCGAGATCCTCACCACAGACCCCACACCTCCAGACCAGAGCCCCCCAGACGCAGTGCCCAGGTCCTCACCACAGACCCCCACACCTCCAGACAAGAGCCCCCCAGACGCAGAGCTGAGATCCTCACCACAGACCCCACACCTCCAGACCAGAGCCCCCCAGACGCAGTGCCCAGGTCCTCACCACAGACCCCACACCTCCAGACAAGAGCCCCCCAGACGCAGAGCTGAGATCCTCACCATAGACCCCACACCTCCAGACCAGAGCCCCCCAGACGCAGAGCTGAGATCCTCACCACAGACCCCGCACCTCCAGCCAGAGCAAAGAGTCGCAGCGAGTTGCAGCCAGTGTCCCATCCTGCAGAGAGGCGTAGGACTCTGAGGACCAGAGGACTTCCACTTGACACTGCGGACAAAGCCCAGATGGTGTGTGAGAAACACAATCTGCTCCGACGGACAGCAGGCCAAGCCCACCACACACTACCATCCTGGACAGACATTTCCCACATGACGGCTGTGTGCACAGAGCTGAGGGAGTCTGGCGCGGAGCCCAGGGCACAGGGGACACGGCGTCCCGCCCCTGGCAGCCACCCATCAGAAGGAGCCACGCTCCACACAGGGACACGGGCGGTTGTGCTCAGAACCACCTACCAGGGCTGCTCAAGCAACACCGGGGAGCCGAGGACAACGCCGGCAGGTGTGTGGCCCGCAGGAGCAATGGCAGCCCTCTGCGGGCCATCCAGGGCCCCGTGTGCGTGGCATGGTCCTGAACTGTGACCTTTGGGCTGCCAGGTCTTACTGAGGGCTCTGTGACAGAGCTGCCACTTCGAAGCGTCCAGAGTTTGTCTCTCTCTTTGTGTGGGATTGAGCCTCTCTCTGATCCTGCCCATTTTGGCTTCTGATGCTTTGGAACTATTTAGGGCTATGAATATTTGTAAGTGTTATGCCTTCCAGGTGAGTTAACGAAAATCGATCATTTGGGCCTTTTTGTCTTCTGAGAGGCCCCTCCCTGCTCAGTGCGGAGGGCACACAGCCCCTCCACCTCCCTGCCCGGCCAGCCTAGCCAGCCTCGTCTCTTCCCGTCCGCTCACTTGAAGCTGGCTGTGCCTTGCTTAGAGACAGCCCCCCCCCGGCTTGCTCGTTTTTATCTGTTTTTATAATCTCTGGATTTTTATTGGCATTAGTATTTAATCTAGTTGCTGATATGGTTGAATTTGGGTCTCCACTTTGTTTTTCTCTATTTCTCAGCACTGGGGTTTAGACTCAGAGTCTCCTGCTAAGCCAGCTCTCTTTGACACTGGCCTTTTTTTTGTTGTTGTTGTTGGTTGTGGGGCCGGAACTCTAGGCCTGGGCGCTGTCCCTCAGCTCTTCAGCTGTAGCCTAGTGCTCTACCACTTGAGCCTCAGCCCCACTTCCGGCTTTTTCTGCTTATGTGGTGCTGTGGAATCGAACCAAGGGCCTCATGCATGCAAGGCAAGTGCTCTACCACTGAGCCACCTTCCCAGCCCTATTTATTTATCTATTTTTTGTCAGTCATGGGGCTTGAGCTCTGGGTCTGGGTGCTATCCCTCTGCTCTTCAGCTCAAGGCTAGCGCTCTACCACTTGAGCCTCAGCCCCACTTCCAGCCTTTTCTGCTTATGTGGTGCTGAGGAATCGAACCCAGGGCCTCATGCATGCAAGGCAAGTGCTCTACCGCTGAGCCACCTCAGTGGTAGACACTGGTCATTTCTGAGATTGGTTCTTGCTCCCCACCCAAGTGCATGCCTGGCTGTGATCCTCTCTTTTTTTGATTCCTACTGTAGCTTGGATGACAGGTGTGTGCCACCACATTAAGCTGCTTCTGTTGAGATGAAGTCACACAAACTTTTCTGCCCAGCCTGGTCTGGAACCATGATCTTTCCAACCTCATTCTCCCAAGTAGCTAGAACTACAAGTGTAAACCAGGGCTCCTGGCTCCATTTTTATGCTTTTCCAGTACTGAAACTTGAACTCAGGGCCTTGCACTCTCTCTGCTTGCCTGTTCGTGGCTAGCACTCTACCAGTTGAGCCATTCCTCTGGTTAATCATATGTGCTGGTAATCGTAGATGGAGTCTTGCAGACTTTTCTACCAGGTCTCAGCCTCCAGAAGTAGCTAAGATTACAGGCATGAGACACCAGCTCCCAGCTTCCATTTTAATTTCCTCCTGGCTGTTAAAGAAAACGTGATTATAGCCATTCCTTTAGGGCTGACAATATAACACTTGTCAGTATTTATAATCTATTTAAAAATTACCCAAATAAAAGTGGAACCCTGCTCCCTGAAGGGCTGTTTACCTTCTTCGCACGTCTTTCCTGCGTGATTGCATCTGTTGCGTTTACCTAGCTTATATGCTGCAAGATGAGACATGAGCTCTTTTTGCTTATACAATTATATATTTTCAAGGAAATTAAGGGGGAAAGATAGTTTTGTTCATGCAAATATATTCCATTTCTAAAATTCTCCACTCTTCAGAAACATTGTACCTGCTTCTACTTCCAAAGAAATTGTTTCCACAGTACTGCGGTGACACATTGTCTCCACTTTCTTTCTCTGGACACCCCTTCATTGCGGATATTCTTGTTGAATGTAGGATTCTGGGCCACATGTTTTGGAGCAATTTATCCTCCCTTCCTGGGGCTTCCTGCCTCCCGGCCCTCACCAGATCAGACCATGTCTCCATCCTGGCTGCACGGCCACCTTCCCACCATGCATTTCTTTCCTCGCTTCCTGTTTCAGAACCTCCCAACCCGAGGGCCCTGGGTCATGCTGGGCTGTCCACCAAGACTCTTGCTCTTTATGTCCTGAGTGATCTTCGATGACACCTTGAACGTTGACATTTAAGTTGTGTGGACTGAATTCTGAAGGTTGTTGATGTTGATGTTCTGTAGCAATGCTGTCATCCTGAGAATCCGCTTGCAGGGTCTGGGAAAGCCTGAGACCCAGCTGCCCGGATCTGGGTTCGGGCCGACCCAGCAGGTGAGTAGAGCTGCTGCTCCAGACCGCCTTTCCTCCTTCCTGTCCAGACCCGGCCTCAGCAGGCCAGCAAGATCTGTCCTGGAGACCAGGACTCCAGAGACACTGATGTCTCTCCCTGCCCCTGTGGAGATGTCAGATGTCAGGAAGTCCCGCTTGGGATTAGGCGAGGAACGGCGTGGAGACCTGTGTCCAGAAGCGGGCAGGTGTGCAGGTGACAGACACGTGCCTTTGACACGGAGACAGGGCTGAAAGACACGAGATCAGTCCTTAAAGAAGCCTACAGTAGACCTGAGACCTGACCCGGGAGCCCACAGGGGATGTGGGGATGCCAGAGTGCCCCTGGGGGCCAGGTCCTCAGCCCCCCCCCCCGCCCCTCCCCACCCCTCCCCGCCCCACCCCTGGTCTCTAGCCATCACAGAACCAATGTTACTCAAGGTGAAGAAATTCATCATGAGCTTTCAATGAAACTACTCCAAGAAATGGAATTAGACACAGGAGAAAAACTTGACAATTTTCTGCCAGATTAAATGTCAAAATATCAAATTATATGGCTGCAACCTGCAGAACCTAAATTAATCAGAATGAAAAAGTGAATAAACAAAGGGAGATCATAAACCAGCCCTGCCATAGGTAACACTTAAAATCCAAAACAAAGCAGGTTCCCCACTCTAATGGAATTTCCTGTCCATGGGTATCCCAGCTTGCTGGGCAGGATGGCAGTGACCATGGACAGGACTGAGGGTGGATGGCAGTGACCGTGGACATAGGACTGGGGTGGACGGCAGTGACCATGGACACAGGACTGGGGGTGGACGGCAGTGACCATGGACACAGGACTGAGGGTGGACGGCAGTGACCATGGACACAGGACTGGGGGTGGATGGCAGTTACCGTGGACACAGGACTGGGGGTGGATGGCAGTGACCGTGGACACAGGACTGGGGGGTGGACGGCAGTGACCGTGGATATAGGACTGGGGGTGGATGGCAGTGACCATGGACACAGGACTGGGGGTGGATGGCAGTGACCGTGGACACAGGACTGGGGGTGGACGGCAGTGACCGTGGACATAGGACTGGGGTGGATGGCAGTGACCGTGGACACAGGACTGGGGGGTGGACGGCAGTGACCATGGACACAGGACGGGGGTGGACGGCAGTGACCGTGGACACCAGGGCTGGGAGTGGACAGCAGTGACCATGGACACAGGACTGGGGTGGACGGCAGTGACCATGGACACAGGACTGGGGGTGGACGGCAGTGACCGTGGACATAGGACTGGGGGGTGGACGGCAGTGACCATGGACACAGGACTGGGGTGGACGGCAGTGACCGTGGACACCAGGGCTGGGAGTGGACAGCAGTGACTGAGGAGAGGTGCTGGACGGAAGCCGTGCCACCACGCACCACCAGGGCCAGCGCTGTCGGACGCCGCCCTCAGAGCTGCCCCGAGGCAG
This sequence comes from Dipodomys merriami, assembly GCF_024711535.1. Lineage (NCBI taxonomy): Eukaryota > Metazoa > Chordata > Mammalia > Rodentia > Heteromyidae > Dipodomys > Dipodomys merriami. The sequence goes on along the minus strand of NW_027206424.1, from coordinate 5,680,424 downwards.
CTGTGCCAGCTCATAGGTTCAGAGCCCGAGGCTCCTCTTCCTGGCACACCTGTGTTCCAGCCCCGTGGGGACAAGCTTCTGGCGGGGAAGCCGGCGGCTGGGTCCGTGGATGCGGAGTACGCCTGTCGCTCCGGTGTGCCGGCCTGCCCAGGCGGGAGAGCAGCGTCGGGGTTGACGGCAAAGCCCTGAAGAGCTGGGGCCTCCCTCCAGTGCCCACCTAGAGGCCGTCCCCCCCAGGGCTTGGATGGCCGCGAGGCCGCAGGGTGTGACGACAGCAGCCAGGGGTCTGGGCTCTGGCGAAGGCCAGGAAGACACAGTCAGACTTCCGGCCGCTGGCCTGAGCATCCTGACTGTGCTGCGGATGGCATCTGTGCCAACTTTTAAACAGCCACAGAAAATTAGCCATGTGGCATGCGTTAATTAAAACACAATCAATTCCTAGTTTCTGGGGAGAAGCTTGAGAGGAGGTCAGCTGAGCTCTGCCTGCCAGCCTGGCACCCTCCGTGGGTGGCTGCGGGAGCCTTGCTCAGTGGCCCTCTGCTAAGTCTCAGGGTGGAGGCTCTGGGCAGGGCCCAGGGGGCGGCCCACGCGCTGTCCTGCCCACCCCGCCCTGCCAGGCCTTGACACCCTCACTCACAGAGGTCCAGGCAGCGCTGTCACTGAAGGCCCTGGCCACTGCCGCCCAGGGGTGGAGGCCGCGGCCCGGGCCAGCGTCGGTACCCTGACTTTGTGGATGAGGTGTTCTGGTTCTTCTGTGCATTCTGCCCAGCATCTCTCCAGGAACCTGCTCCCCTCAGGAAATTGTGATGGCTTTGTGTGTTGACCTCCCTGCATTAGGGCGAGGAAGTGTGTGTGTATGTGTGTGTGTGTGTGTGTGTGCTCATGCGCATCTTCATGGCTGTGCATTCCTGCCATGTGAGCATAGGGCACGCATGTGCACATGTGCATGTATGATACGTACATGGGCAGGTGTGCACACACGCATGTGAGCCCATATGTATGCGTGTGAATGTGCATGAGTATCTTATGTGCACACATGTGGATATGCGTGCCCATGTTGAGTGCCTGCATGTGTGTGCACGCGTGTCACTGTACGTGTGTGGGCACGTGTGTACCCCTTTGCAGGCATCTGCCCGCCTCCCCCAGCTCAGTGAGCCTCCGCTGTCTGGAGCACGTGCGGCCTTTTCTCTCCCTCAGAGTTCCCTCACTTCTCCATGCCAGCTACCTCCAAGGCTGCTGCCAGGCTGGCTGCCTGGCCTCTCCTCCAGGGAGCTGCGGGCTCCGTGTGGAACAGCAGCTCGTGGCAGGAGCTGGTCGCTGGCGGCATCCCGTAGAAAGCAGGGTGCCAACCGCCCTGCCCCTGGCTGAGCTCAGGCGGGAGCCGGAGCCAGAGCCGCCGGCCGGCGTGAGAAGTCACGGCCGGCGGGGAAAGGTGCATTTAGGCAAGTTCTGGGTTTTACGAACACAACTCTGTCTTTCTTTAAGACGGAAGTAAACTATCAAACTGCCTCCCACGGAGTGTTGGCTGTCTCTGGCTGTGCTCAGCTGTCCCTCCCAGCCTGAGGCGGCCCGTCAGCCCACCCCGAGCCTGCAGGGGGCCCGAGGGGCCCTGGTGCCCGGTGGCCTCCACTGAGGAGGCCAGGCCGGGCAGACGTCGGCCTGTGGCCGTGGGCACTGCGGCCACTGTCCACTCTGGTGGAAGAGGCCTAGCGGCCCTCAGCACGCCCCGCCAGGCTCTGCAGAGCCCTGCCTGGCTCTGCGAGTCTCTGGGGCCCCAGCCTCCTCCAGGAAGCGCCCAGGCTTGCCCAGCTCCTGCTGTCATTCCAGAGAATTCACACTCTCCTTCCGGGGGCATGGAGGTGCGGCCATCCTGCGCCTCCACCACGCCTGGCAGGCCTCGGCGGCTCTGCTCAGCCCTTCCCCTGCTGCTCAGCTGGCCCCTGGAGTAGTGGAGGCTCGACCGTGGGAGGCTGCATCTGAGTCTGGTCCTGACTCAGTCATGCAAAAACCTTCCCCAAATTTCCTAAAGTCTTCTTCCCACATCACAGTCAAAAGCAAGGGGGCAGGAAAGCAGGGCTGCCCACCCCCAGGGCCAGGGGAAAGCTCCCCTCCTCTGCTGCAGCCACAGAGCCTGTGGACATCCCACGCAGACAGAGGCTGGTGTGGCTTTGAATAGCTCTGCAGAGAGAAACTCAGCTTGGAGCAGAGGAAGGTAACAGCACCTGACAGGTTTTATTTTTACATACATACAACTGTCCAGCTGCAAGGAGGGCTTACGTAACTCAGGCCAAGATGTTTGCTAAGTGCAAGATGAACTCTCCAAAAAGATAGGGCAAGGGGAGGGGGAGAGGAAGCATGGGAGCGCAGGTGGGGGAGGTACAGAATAGGAAATGGACAGGGGAGAGAGAGGGCTCGGGGGAGTCTGCGGGGAGCGCGGGCCTCACTGGCCACCAGGGCAGAGCTCTGTTCCCTGTGACAGCCAGTGCCTGAGGCAGGCTAGCAGGAAGAGGCCGGTGCCCGGCCGGGCCCGGCCCACAGCGCTTGGGGTGAGCACGGCTGGTGGGGGCGGCATCCTGACCCTGGGGCTCGCTCTGCATGCAACGGATCTGGGGGGTTCCCAGCCAGGCTGGGGAGCACCCCAACACTGCCTGTCCTGAAGGAGCGGTGCTCCTACTCGAGCCCCCCGCTCCTGTTTGGGCAGCCGGGGGTCCGGGGTGGAGCGGCTGGGTGGTTTGGTGCTGAGGACAGGGTAGGGGCGTGCTTGAGGTCCTGTGGTTTTGGGGTTCCTGGTCACTGTTGTTTTGGATGCTGTGATGACTTGCAGGGCCACAGTCCACGGCCCACAACAGGGAGCCGTGGCTCCCAGTGGTGACAGGGCCTACAACTGAGCCCGTTCAGAGTGGGCCCAGCCACCACCCAAACTAGAGCCCAGGCTGAGCTTCCGGGCAGCTCACGCATCTACATCCGTAGAAACCTGGAGAATGGAGAAAAGGGTATTTGGAAGTGAGCAGAGGATAACAATACAAGTGCCTGAGGTGTGGTGTGGCTCCCGAAGGGTAAGTTCTGAAAAATAATGGTGAGTTTTTGCTCCTGAGTTTAATGAAGTTGTATATTTACAGATCCAGGAAAGCCACCAAAGTACAGGGTAGAATAAACACACAGAAGGCACCACTCTACACATCATAGTCAAACTGAAAACCACAAATAAAGAGAAAAACCTTTAAACCAGCCAGGGTAAAACAAAAGAAAATGACAGGAAGGAGAAACGCAGCACAGGCAGGGAGCACGGACGTGCATCTCCAGAGTGATCCGAGGCAGGGCTCGGCCCGCAGTCCTCTCCACTGGCCCGGCCCGCGGCTGTGGGGCTGCCGGGCCGGGGTGGAGGCGGGGTCGCGTGCGCAGGACGCATCGAGGCTGGCGGCCGGGCTGCTCCCGCACACACGGTCACACCGCAGCGGGACCCGCCGCAGAGCGACCGCCTCCGTGAAGCGCAGATAAAACCCCTGGTACAGATCGGGCCGAGGACCACAAAGCCCACACCCTGCGATGCCTAACGAAGAGCTCTTGCATTCCTCATTTCCATCAGCCTCCATTTATAAACCTCTCTATTCAGTTTTCACTCGGCTTGGGGACGGATCATTTATATTTTAATTTTAGTAGCTCAAATACCAGGGCTGCTATCCCTGCCCATTTTTTTTCTTGGAATGGATCAAAAGTTCCTTGCCAAAAGAAAAATAAGCACAATAAATAATGAATACAGAGAAAATTACTAATGCTTAATTTTTCATGCTTCCGTGGCCATTTCAGCCAATCATGGAAGGGTCCCTTAAATTTCAACCCCGAGGGCAGCAGCGGCCAGCGCCTTCCTTCAACCTCCTCCAGGCATGTGTTTAAAACCAGGCAGAAGCGACTCCCACATTCTGGTTCATGGCCGACGCCTTCCTCCTCCCCGTGGCTCTGTCACCTGCGGGACGCCTCCCGAGGGGGCTCCCGGGACGCCCGCGCGCCCGCCCCGCCTGCTCCTCTGCCCCGCCAGCCATGGAGGAGCAGCGTCCACGTCCTGAGTCCTGCCGGCCGAGCCAGGGAGCACAGCGCACCACGGGCTGCATGCAACGGGGGAGGGGCAGCCGCACGCTCACACGTGGACATGCACACAGCAACACACATACCGACACACGCTGACCTGCACACACCAACACACGTGACACACACTGACACACACAGACACACACTAACACGCATACCGACACACGCTGACCTGCACACACCAACACACGTGACACACACTGACACACACAGACACACACTAACACGCATACCGACACACGCTGACCTGCACACACCAACACACGTGACACACACTGACACACACAGACACACACTAACACGCATACCGACACACGCTGACCTGCACACACCAACACACGTGACACACACTGACACACACAGACACACACTAACACGCATACCGACACACGCTGACCTGCACACACCAACACACGTGACACACACTGACACACACAGACACACACTAACACGCATACCGACACACGCTGACCTGCATACACCAACACACGTGACACACACTGACACACACAGACACACACTAACACGCATACCGACACACGCTGACCTGCACACACCAACACACGTGACACACACTGACACACACAGACACACACTAACACGCATACCGACACACGCTGACCTGCACACACCAACACACGTGACACACACTGACACACACAGACACACACTAACACGCATACCGACACACACTGACCTGCACACACCAACACACGTGACACATACCAACACACACAGACACACAGCAACACGCATACCAACACACACTGACCTGCACACAGCAACACACGTGACACATACCAATACACAGAGACACACAGCAACACGCATGCACCAACACAATACACACATGCACACACGGACACACACATCCACACATGTCCACACAGCAACACACATACCGACACACACTGACCTGCACACACCAACACACGTGACACATACCAACACACAGAGGCACACAGCAACACACATACAGACACACTGACCTGCACACGCCAACACACGTGACACATACCAACACACACAGACACACAGTGACACACAGCAACACGCATGCACCAACACACATACACACATGCACACACATGCACACACATGCACACACTGACACACACAGACACACACAGACACACAGCAACACACATACCGACACACGCTGACCTGCACACACCAACACACGTGGCACATACCGACACACACAGACACACAGTGACACACAGCAACACGCATGCACCAACACACATACATGCACACACTGACACACACCAGCACACTCACTCGCTGACACACACGTATGCACACATACTGACACACACACGCCTCACCCTGTCCTCAGAACCGCAATGCAGGACCCCGGCCTCCCGTGGAGCACAGACTGAGCGCAGCCGTGGGCTGGGCGGGAGCTGTGACCCCCGTGGCCCCTCCTCCAGGGAGTTCTTGCCTTAGAATGAGGGGATCCAGCCTCAGCCAAGCCAGGGCCCGGGCTGACGTCTAACGGGGCTAGCTGGTGACGTCATTGTCTCCACCTTTTAAAAAGCTTACAAATAAACATGGGATCCACAAAGGCCGTCCCATTTCTCCGGAGCAGATCCAGACCGCGGCTGCGGCCGGCTCTGTCATCAGATGCGCGTAGGGCCGCGCTCACAGACTGTTCCCTCCAAGGGGCCACGAGGAGCGCCTGGGCCGGGCTCCCTCCCGGGGGCAGGAATGTCTGGAAAGACGTCATCTATCTAGAAAATTGACTCCGTCTCGCCAGGTGTCTGACATGGAGCTCAATTCAATGCAGGCCCCGTTCCCACGCAGCCACACGGCTATAGCCACGCATGCCCACTGCACCGGCATCCACGCCTACCGGCCACGCCAGCACATTCACAAACCCCCACCACACCCGGTTATCCACCACCACCACACCACGTCATCCACACCCATGCACACCCACATGCCACCACGCTCACACACACCCTCCATATTGCTGAGCCCCGTGGGGCTGTGCTCAGCGCCCTCAGGCTCCATGGCCAATGCACACCTCCTGTCTGCACAGGGCCGCAGCCCTGACCTCGATGCCCCACAGGCTGGACAGGGGGCTCTGTGATGCTGGGCTGCTGAGTGAGCAGGTGTGGTGCCGACACACATTTGCCAGTGAGTGAGAAGGTGGCGTCCAGGCCAGGGGGAAGGTCAGCAGCCCTGGGCAGCACAGAGCAGGAGGGCAGTTCGTGAGGAGCACCGCTGGAGCAGGCCACACAGCCTGAGCCCTGGGGCCAGGAGCCACTAGTGCTGTCCCGCCAAAGACCCCAGACTTGGTGGCCAGCAAAGACCAGCGTCCCTCTGTGAGTGCTCGGGGTGGGCCCTGGAGGCCACTAGTGCTGCCCCGCCAAAGACCCCAGTCTTGGCATCCGGCCGTCCCTCTGAGATCATGCTGGAACGGTGTGGAGGGTGCTCGGGTGGGCCCTGTGGGAGCCGGTCCACCGTTCCTCCTCCCGCTACCCATCTGCTGCCTCCGGATGAGCCCCAAAGAGGCCAGGGGCCCTCAAGGTGGACCGGGGCTCAGGGCCGTGTCCTGCGCCACGTTCTGAGTCTGAGTGGGCACCTGATAGCCTCTGGGAGGCGGCTCACCACAGCCTGACCCCTGCCCTCCACAGCCTGACCCCTGCCCTCCACAGCCTGACCCCTGCCCTCCACAGCCTGACCCCTGCCCTCCACAGCCTGATCCCTGCCCTCACCCAGCCTGTCCCCTGCCCTCCACAGCCTGACCCCTGCCCTCCACAGCCTGACCCCTGCCCTCCACAGCCTGTCCCCTGCCCTCCACAGCCTGACCCAGCCTGACCCCTGCCCTCACCCAGCCTGACCCAGCCTGACCCCTGCCCTCCACAGCCTGACCCCTGCCCTCCACAGCCTGACCCCTGCCCTCCACAGCCTGACCTCTGCCCTCCACAGCCTGACCCAGCCTGACCCCTGCCCTCCACAGCCTGACCCCTGACCTCCACAGCCTGTCCCCTGCCCTCCACAGCCTGTCCCCTGCCCTCCACAGCCTGACCCAGCCTGACCTCCACAGTCTGTCCCCTGCCCTCCACAGCCTGACCCCTGCCCTCCACAGCCTGACCCCTGCCCTCCACAGCCTGACCCCTGCCCTCCACAGCCTGACCCCTGACCTCCACAGCCTGACCCCTGCACTCCACAGCCTGATCCCTGACCTCCACAGCCTGACCCCTGACCTCCACAGCCTGTCCCCTGCCCTCCACAGCTTGACCCCTGACCTCCACAGCCTGTCCCCTGCCCTCCACAGCCTGACCCCTGCCCTCACCCAGCCTGTCCCCTGCCCTCCACAGCCTGACCCCTGACCTCCACAGCCTGACCCCTGCCCTCCACAGCCTGTCCCCTGCCCTCCACAGCCTGACCCCTGCCCTCCACAGCCTGACCCCTGCCCTCACCCAGCCTGTCCCCTGCCATTCACAGCCTGTCCCCTGCCCTCCACAGCCTGACCCCTGCCCTCCACAGCCTGACCCCTGCCCTCCACAGTCTGACCCCTGCCCTCCACAGCCTGACCCCTGCCCTCACCCAGCCTGTCCCCTGCCATTCACAGCCTGACCCCTGACCTCCACAGCCTGACCCCTGCCTGGCCCAGCCTGTCCCCTGCCCTCCACAGCCTGTCCCCTGCCCTCCACAGCCTGACCCCTGCCCTCCACAGCCTGACCCCTGCCCTCCACAGCCTGACCCCTGCCCTCCACAGTCTGACCCCTGCCCTCCACAGCCTGACCCCTGCCCTCACCCAGCCTGTCCCCTGCCATTCACAGCCTGACCCCTGACCTCCACAGCCTGACCCCTGCCTGGCCCAGCCTGTCCCCTGCCCTCCACAGCCTGACTCCTGCCCTCCACAGCCTGACCCCTGCACTCCACAGCCTGGCCCCTGACCTCCACAGCCTGACCCCTGACCTCTACAGCCTGACCCCTGACCTCCACAGCCTGTCCCCTGCCTGGCCCAGCCTGGCCCCTGCCCTCCACAGCCTGACCCCTGCCCTCCACAGCCTGACCCCTGACCTCCACAGCCTGACCCCTGCCCTCCACAGACTGGCCCAGCCTGGCCCCTGCCCTCCACAGCCTGACCCCTGCCCTCCACAGCCTGACCCCTGCCCTCCACAGCCTGACCCCTGCCCTCCACAGCCTGGCCCCTGACCTCCACAGCCTGACCCCTGCCCTCCACAGCCTGACCCCTGACCTCCACAGCCTGTCCCCTGCCTGGCCCAGCCTGGCCCCTGCCATCCACAGCCTGACCCCTGCCCTCACCCAGCCTGTCCCCTGCCATTCACAGCCTGACCCCTGACCTCCACAGCCTGACCCCTGCCTGGCCCAGCCTGGCCCCTGCCCTCCACAGCCCATCCCCTGCCCTCCACAGCCTGACCCCTGCCCTCCACAGCCTGACCCCTGCACTCCACAGCCTGGCCCCTGACCTCCACAGCCTGACCCCTGACCTCTACAGCCTGACCCCTGACCTCCACAGCCTGTCCCCTGCCTGGCCCAGCCTGGCCCCTGCCCTCCACAGCCTGACCCCTGCCCTCCACAGCCTGACCCCTGACCTCCACAGCCTGACCCCTGCCCTCCACAGACTGGCCCAGCCTGGCCCCTGCCCTCCACAGCCTGACCCCTGCCCTCCACAGCCTGACCCCTGCCCTCCACAGCCTGACCCCTGCCCTCCACAGCCTGGCCCCTGACCTCCACAGCCTGACCCCTGCCCTCCACAGCCTGACCCCTGACCTCCACAGCCTGTCCCCTGCCTGGCCCAGCCTGGCCCCTGCCATCCACAGTCTGTGAGGTTACAGCACATGGCCTAGTTTAGTCTCCAGCTTTGGTGGGTAGAATCATGACGTTTTCTTCTCAAGTCAGCACATCGGGTCACAGCCGACTGATGTACGCTTCAGCAGCTCCTGCTGTGTCCTGTGTCCTGTGCCAGGCGGAGCAGGAGGAACGGGGCCTCGTGCCACAGGGAGGCTAAGAATAGCAGGTCCTGGTCTCCAGGAGCGGAGGGTGGGCCGGCGGGACTCTTTTTCCTGAACACAGGAGGATGGTGGACATGGTGAATTCTGAGAGAGCCACACAGGCCACCTCTGCAATCAGCAGCCCAAGAGGCACAGCTAGAGATCTGGGCACACAAACCTCCCACAGCCTCCTGGCCCATTTCTACAGCATGCCACCACTGCCAGGCCCTCGGCTAGTCCAGCCCCCAGATCCCAGAATGGAGGGGGCCTGGGCCACAGGACCAGCCCCCAGATCCCAGAATGGAGGGGGCCTGGGCCACAGGACCAGCCCCCAGATCCCAGAATGGAGGGGGCCTGGGCCACAGGACCAGCCCCACCCACTCCAGCATCGAGGGGGCCTAGGCCACAGAGCTCCATTATTAGTAGGGTCCCAGACCACAGTGCAGATGGGGTCCCCAGGCCACAGAAAAAAAATCCCAACATACAAAATGAGACCTGGAGAGGGAGATGAACTCCGATGAGAAATGAACTGCTCTCCGTTAAGACTCGTGATGTGAAAAACAGAGTGCAATGATCTCCTGGAAAATCAAGGTGACCACAACTGACTTGAGTGTGAGGCCCTGCAACTGGAGTGAATTTGGAAGGCTCGGGCCTGAGCTGCACAAACACTGCCAGCCTGCGCCCTGCACTAACACTGCCAGCCTGCGCCCTGCACTAACACTGCCAGCCTGCGCCCTGCACAAACACTGCCAGCCTGCGCCCTGCACTAACACTGCCAGCCTGCCCTGCACTAACACTGCCAGCCCCCCTGCACTAACACTGCCAGCCTGCGCCCTGCACTAACACTGCCAGCCTGCCCCTGCACTAACACTGCCAGCCTGCCCTGCACTAACACTGCCAGCCTGCCCCTGCACTAACACTGCCAGCCTGCCCCCTGCACTAACACTGCCAGCCTGCGCCCTGCACTAACACTGCCAGCCTGCCCCTGCACTAACACTGCCAGCCTGCCCCTGCACTAACACTGCCAGCCTGCCCCCTGCACTAACACTGCCAGCCTGCCCTGCACTAACACTGCCAGCCTGCCCCTGCACTAACACTGCCAGCCTGCCCCCTGCACTAACACTGCCAGCCTGCGCCCTGCACTAACACTGCCAGCCTGCCCCCTGCACTAACACTGCCAGCCTGCGCCCTGCACTAACACTGCCAGCCTGCGCCCTGCACTAACACTGCCAGCCCCCTGCACTAACACTGCCAGCCCCCCTGCACTAACACTGCCAGCCTGCGCCCTGCACTAACACTGCCAGCCTGCCCCCTGCACTAACACTGCCAGCCTGCCCCTGCACTAACACTGCCAGCCTGCCCCCTGCACTAACACTGCCAGCCTGCGCCCTGCACTAACACTGCCAGCCTGCGCCCTGCACTAACACTGCCAGCCCCCCTGCACTAACACTGCCAGCCCCCCTGCACAAACACTGCCAGCCTGCCCCCTGCACTAACACTGCCAGCCTGCGCCCTGCACTAACACTGCCAGCCTGCCCCCTGCACTAACACTGCCAGCCTGCGCCCTGCACTAACACTGCCAGCCCCCTGCACTAACACTGCCAGCCCCCCTGCACTAACACTGCCAGCCTGCGCCCTGCACTAACACTGCCAGCCTGCGCCCTGCACTAACACTGCCAGCCTGCGCCCTGCACTAACACTGCCAGCCTGCGCCTGCACTAACACTGCCAGCCTGCGCCCTGCACTAACACTGCCAGCCTGCGCCCTGCACAAACACTGCCAGCCTGCCCCTGCACTAACACTGCCAGCCTGCGCCCTGCACTAACACTGCCAGCCCCCCTGCACTAACACTGCCAGCCCCCCTGCACTAACACTGCCAGCCTGCCCCCTGCACTAACACTGCCAGCCTGCCCCTGCACTAACACTGCCAGCCTGCGCCCTGCACTAACACTGCCAGCCTGCGCCCTGCACTAACACTGCCAGCCTGCGCCTGCACTAACACTGCCAGCCTGCGCCCTGCACTAACACTGCCAGCCTGCCCCCTGCACTAACACTGCCAGCCTGCCCCCTGCACTAACACTGCCAGCCTGCCCCTGCACTAACACTGCCAGCCTGCGCCCTGCACTAACACTGCCAGCCCCCCTGCACTAACACTGCCAGCCCCCCTGCACTAACACTGCCAGCCTGCCCCTGCACAAACACTGCCAGCCTGCGCCCTGCACAAACACTGCCAGCCTGCGCCCTGCACTAACACTGCCAGCCCCCCTGCACTAACACTGCCAGCCTGCGCCCTGCACTAACACTGCCAGCCTGCGCCCTGCACTAACACTGCCAGCCTGCGCCCTGCACTAACACTGCCAGCCTGCGCCTGCACTAACACTGCCAGCCTGCGCCCTGCACTAACACTGCCAGCCTGCGCCCTGCACTAACACTGCCAGCCTGCGCCTGCACTAACACTGCCAGCCTGCGCCCTGCACTAACACTGCCAGCCTGCCCCTGCACTAACACTGCCAGCCTGCCCTGCACTAACACTGCCAGCCTGCCCCTGCACTAACACTGCCAGCCTGCCCCTGCACTAACACTGCCAGCCCCCCTGCACTAACACTGCCAGCCCCCCTGCACTAACACTGCCAGCCTGTGCCCTGCACTAACACTGCCAGCCTGTGCCCTGCACTAACACTGCCAGCCTGCGCCCTGGTGTGTTTGCCTCCGGCTCTGCCTTCTTCTCCAGGCCCCTTCCTGGGCATGATACTCCGGAACATACTATTTCTGCAGGCCTGGCCTTGCGGACCACTCCAGGGTGGGGGTACAACAGTGACTCACGCCTCCCTGTGGGCGTCCGGGACTTGTGCAGACTTCTGTTCCTTATAAAATAACTGGCCTCCCTGGGCCTGGTGTCTATTCCAGGCACCTGGACTCCGGCATGCGCTGCGTCTTGGGGCCGGCTCCTGGCTGAGCGGTTGCCGGTGCTTCTGCTGGCCAGCCGTCCCTGGGTCCCGGCTCCTGGCTGAGCGGTTGCCGGTGCTTCTGCTGGCCGGCCGTCCCTGGGTCCCGGCTCCTGGCTGAGCGGTTGACGGTGCTTCTGCTGGCCGGCCGTCCCTGGGTCCCGGCTCCTGGCTGAGCGGTTGACGGTGCTTCTGCTGGCCGGCCGTCCCTGGGTCCCGGCTCCTGGCTGAGCGGTTGACGGTGCTTCTGCTGGCCAGCCGTCCCTGGGCCCGCAGGCCCTCTGGCAGGCGGCGGATCCCACACTGCCTCCTGCACCGCCTCCATGCAGACGACCAAGTAACGAAGGTCTGGGCTGCCCCTTAGAGCGGCGCCTCCCATCGGGACCAAGGCCCATCGGCAACAGGACAGGAAAGGCAGGGGGCGGTGAGAGGCGCCACGCCTTCGTGCCTCCACAGTCACCCACGGGAGACAGACAGTGTGCAGCCTGCTCCTGGCCAGCTCACGACGTTCCGGGGCCTGGGGAGCTCCGGGCTTTGGTGGCAGCGGCGGCAGCCGTGAGCAGGTGACGCTGTCGGTCAACAGGAGCCACAGCGCTGTGCAGCCCCCTCCCACACCACCCCGCAGCACGTGTGCAGCTCTGGGCAGAATGCCGCTGAGGAGGGCGCCCCCCCGGCCACAGCGCACCCTGCACCCACGAGGGGTGCACGTCACCACACATGTGTCAAAATGCGTGGAGTGACGTGGGACCCGCCTGGCCACGGCTGTCAATCACGCTGCTGCAGTTAGTGCAGCACAGAGGAGGAGGAGGAGGAAAGTGCAAGGAGAACTGGTGGGAATTCACTCACTGATTAAAAGGAGCCGATGCCACACGAGGTGTGCAACCCCCAGCACGGCTATACTGGAGAGTCATTGTCCCAGGGTCGACAGCCCCGATAAAATGGACAGTTGCTGGATGCGTCCAAGCAGTGTCGGACGGCCACGCATGCTGGGCGGGTGTGTCAGCCTGTGGCGTGGGACGGCCGTGTGTGTTGAGTGTGTGTCAGTCTGCGGTGTGAACAGCCCTGCATGCTGGGCGAGTGTGTCAGCCTGTGGCCTGTGACGGCCGTGTGTGTTGAGTGTGTGTCAGTCTGCGGTGTGAACAGCCCTGCATGCTGGGCGGGTGTGTCAGCCTGTGGCCTGTGACGGCCGTGTGTGTTGAGTGTGTGTCAGTCTGCGGTGTGAACAGCTCTGCATGCTGGGCGAGTGTGTCAGCCTGTGGCCTGTGACAGCCGTGTGTGTTGAGTGTGTGTCAGTCTGCGGTGTGAACAGCCCTGCATGCTGGGCGAGTGTGTCAGTCTGTGGTGTGGGATGGCCATGCAGGTTGAGTGTGTGTCAGTCTGCGGTGTGGACGTCCTGCATGCTGGGCGAGTGTGTCAGCCTGTGGCCTGTGACAGCCGTGTGTGTTGAGTGTGTGTCTCAGACCCCTGGAAGCCACAGCAAATTCTCTGGCTCACAGGGCACCGAGGCCAGAAAGCAAGCCGAAGTGTAAGACAAGACATCTCCACTGGACATTTTTAATGTTCTGACTCATTACAGAGCCAAGTCACACACAGTGCCAGAAAGATCTAGGAAGCAACGGCAAGGAGAGTGGTGTTGCTCAGGAGGTGATCCGTGTGGAAAGATGGTGACGGCCGCCGCAGCGGGGTAGCTCCGCTGCTCACTGCCGAGCACCACCGGCTGGCAGCTCCTGGTGAGCCCGGTCTGCCTGGCAGGGCGCGACCGGCGGGCGTGCCGGGGTGGTGAGCCCGGTCTGCCTGGCAGGGCGCGACCGGCGGGCGTGCCGGGGTGGTGAGCCCGGTCTGCCTGGCAGGGCGCGACCTGCGGGCGTGCCGGGGTGGTGAGCCCGGTCTGCCTGGCAGGGCGCGACCTGCGGGCGTGCCGTGTTCTTTCACCAGCTCCAGCCTCAGATCCTGGGACCCTCTCTGTGAGTTCCTCACGGCCTGTGGGGAGCGCTGCACCACGTGGCCACAGCCAGGATTTTGTGGTCTTCAGCCAGTCATTGGCGACTGCGCATCAGTGCTACAGGAGGCAGCTCAGCCTGCAGCCACACAGGCCAGGAACAGGAGAGATCAGCGAAGCCAGGCGTCCAGCTCCCGCCCAGCCAGCACACAGGGTGTCACCAGGCCTAAGCAGGAATTAGTGATCTGGAAAACAGAAGACGATAGGCTGGAGCACCACTAGCTCTCACATGTAATCCTCCCAATTTGGAGGCTGAGATCTGAGGACTGCGGTTCAAAGCCAGCCTAGGAAAGAAAGGCCGAAAGATTCTTATCTCCACTAAAATCTACTAAAAAAAAGCTGGAAGTGGCCCTGTGGCTCAGGTGGCCTACCGCTAACCTGGAGCTGAAGAGGCTCAGGGACAGCCTGTAGCCCTCGCCAGGCACAAGGAAAGAAAGAAAATGATGGCGTCAACAAACAAATCCAAAGCCAAAGCTGATTCTTATAACAATAAAATAGAAATCATTAGCGAATCTAACGAGACACAGGAAATAAGAAGATCAGGTAGAAAAAAATTTCCTCTGAATTCCTTCTTGGGATTCTGCAGATTAAACTGATAAAAGACAGATTAGAGAGAGAAGATGAAGTTTATTCACACACATGCATGCACACACATGCACACACAATACACACACAGATGTGTGCACATACATGTGTGTACACATGCGTGCGCACACATGCATACCTATAGGCATGCACATGCATGTTTGCACACATATAAGCAAATGCATCCTTGCATGCACACGTGTATGCAATGCACTCATGCGCACACATACGTGCACACACATTCTTGCACACATGTGCATGCACACACACAAATCCTTGCATATACACGCATGCATGCACATGCATGCACACGTGTACACAGACAGATGTACACACAGGCAGCAAAAGCAAACAGCCCTGGGCCTTTTCCATCAGGCCGTAGGGGAAGAAGGTGAGGCTGCAGAGACTAACTGGCGGGCCGTGACAGAGGAAATCACCAGCTAGAAAGGTTGATTTTCCTTCTGCAGAAGGGCCTGTTGCTGCCAAGGCAGCAAGCTGGGTCCAGCGGCCCACCCAGTGTTTTACTGCCTTTCATCCCACTGGTCAGAACTTAAGCTCACAATATTGTGCACCTGGCCACTTTGAATGGAGTTCAAAGTTGATCCAAGCAATCAACCAAAACGAGACACCTGGTCAACACAGGCACATGTCAGAAAAACAGTTTGTACGTAACTGGTGCTCTACCACTTGAGCGAGGGGCCTCCAGCCCCCAGAGAATAATTGACAGGTGTGGCTTAACTAAAATAGCTTTGTGTAAGACGGTGGTGAAGCAGCCACTCCCACAGGTGCCGCGGACCGGGTTCTGTCGGGACGACGACGGAGGATACCTAGGGGAGGAACCTGGAATAGGATGGGGAGATGGCAAACAGACAACTCACACACATTAGGAGTGGATGCTGAGTGCTATTTAATGCAGAGGATAACAAACTTTTATAACAGAAGTCTTCATAAGAAAAAGGGGCAGAAGGTTACACAATCTTGCTGCAGGGCTTCATTCTTGGGTGGTCACCAGCTGGTCGCCTGAAAGGGCAAAAGTTTACACAATCTTGCTGCAGGGCTTCATTCTTAGTGGTCACCAGCTGGTCGCCTGAAAGGCACTTGTTTCCGGCTTATCTCTAAGAAATATAATGGGTTTCGACGTTTGTCACCATCTCACCATTACCTTATTTCTATAGAGGCCTTAATTATCCCATAAGATTTTTCCTGTTCCTTCTTTAATAGTAAGGTCACGGAGGCCTAGATCTAGCAAGTCTCTTAGTAAATGAGAGTACCAGGAAGTTCTTTCTCCTAAGTAGTTATCTCAGCAATTGCCATACATTCCTTCTGTTCTAGCCGTGCCTACAGCTTCTTGTAAATTTCTTACAGTTCCTTCTGCTGAAGTGACTTTGTGAAACCCCCAATACTTTTATATTTGCTTATGGCTTGTCTACTAGCCTCCATAAGAGGGGTTTCAGGGTAGCACTTAACTCTGGTGAGTTAGTCATATTTTTAAGACACTCATCAGATATTGGAGTCGTCAACACTCTTAAGAAAGAGCTTTGAATAAGGGAACGTTGACAATGAGTAAGTACAATGAACAGCAGAAACAGTAAAAGATTGATAGGCACTCTTATGAGGAGAAGAAAGACAGAAACACATCTTTCCCAGGGGTTTGCCAGCCTTTTTCCAGGAGTAGGCCTCTTAGAAGCCCTATTCTCCAAGGTAGACTTCGGTGAAGTCCCAAAACTTGGAGATAGGTTTCTGTAAAGCCCCATTCTCTGAGGTAGACTTCGGTGAAGTCCCAAAACTCAGAGATAGGTCTCTGAAGCCCCTATCTTAGTCTGATAGATGGTTTCCCATGCTAAGCAGACTCCACTGGAGTCGGCGTGGCACACAGGGGCCGAGCGAAAGTCGGCGGGCTTCTGTTCACACGTTTTCTCAGCTTGCTCTGAGTGCCGAGGCGTCCCTCAAAATGCTCATGGCAGCTGAGTCCTCTGGAAGTTCTGCATTTAAGCAGAGTGAAGGCCCAGAAAGCATCTCCTTGAATTGTTGACTGTCACCTCGAAACATGCCGCCACAGCATATTCTGTGTCGATATGCGTGCACATATCCAGACCCATGCACACATCCACACACACACATGCTTATACATATGAACACTTGCACACGTGCACATGTGCACATATCAAAACCACATGTGCACACAAACATAGACCCATGCAGCTGCTCCAAGCAACAAAACATGCAGCCCAGTTCCCTAGGTCCTGACGAACCCAGTCTATGAGAACGGTGCCCAGGACAACCCCCCCACTCCCCCCCCCCCGTGTTAGAGGTCTACCCATATTGATAAGCCTCCCTTATCAACATGGAGACACACATTCCAGGTCACTATCACCAACCAGAACAGTGAGGAGACAGAAGGGACCACAGCACGTCTGGCCACACACTGCACCCTCTGAAAGGTGTCAGTCTCTCCACTCATCTATGTCTTCAGTACGATCCCAGTGACAATGCCAACAGTATGTTTTTTGCTTTATGTTTTGTGTATTTTTTAAACTAGACCAGATTCACATAGAAATAAACATGCAGATATAGCCTGGAAAGATAGAACAAATGCAGGCTTTAAGCGAGGAATGGCCTAACACAGCAGATGCCGAGCATATTGTAAATTGGAACAACAAAAACAGTACCGTGAGCTCTGCAGAGCTGGCTCGCACGCACAGGACCTCGTGTGCGAGGGGCCGGCTGGGGTCTCCTAACCACGGGCTCCCCAAAGACTGGCATGCGGCAGTGAGGCCGGGCCTCGAGCTGCTGGGGCCCCGGCTCTGCCCCCAGCTTGGCAGGAGGCCGCCCCCAAACTCGGCTGCATTTGACTTTTAAAATCCTCTGACCAAACGTAAGGTAAATCAAACACAACAACCACAAAAACAGGAGATACCCTTTAAATACAAATTACACCTGATCATTGCCTTCACATACAAAGTGCCTGACAAATAGAACATTGCCAAGCGCTGGCTACAGACAGTCTGTGACAAGTATGAGGGCCAGCTGACCAAAGGAAGTGAGGCTGAGGCCTGCAGTCAAGATGCCCACATTAGCTCCTGATAAGACAAATGCAGGTTAGCACTACAAGAGGAAAGCTGGTCTGTCATCGCACGGCAATAGTCAGCGAGTCTGACAGCAGCCTATGTAGACATGGTGTGAAGACACTCTGTGCTTGTTCTTGTCAGTAGACATGTAAATCAATACATCATCGGCGGAGAATTCAACTATGTTTGCAAAATGCTAGATGCACAAGATCCTTACTGCTGTGACTCCAAGTGCAGAATCCTCGACAGACAGGCAGACAGACGGGCAGACTGTCAGGCAGACAGAGGAGCAGTCAGGCCAACAGGCAGGCAGGCAGATGGTCAGGTACACAGACAGACAGACAGACAGACGGGCAGATTGTCAGGCAGACAGATGGGCACACAGATAGATGGACAGGCAGAATAAAACAAATATAAACAAACCAACCAGCAAGATAAGCAGGCAGATGTACAGACAGACAAGAAGATAGGCTGACAGGCAGACTGACACGGATGATCAAAATTCATGCTTTGGCATGAGGACTGTTTTGAGCCAAAGGTAACCGGGAGACAGATGTGGGAAGGTGCTCGCCGCCTTTCTGTCTGCCTCTTCATCTGGCTGTTGGTGTAGCGGCTTCGTTGGTGCTTATGATAGGCTTGTGACATTGTAACGTTTCCGCGTTCTTTGAGCTCTTCCAGCAAGTTTCCAGCCTGGAGTGGGGTCAGACTGTGCACAAGGGTGCGAAGTGTGGGCTCCTTGGGACTGGCAGAAGTGGGGGTCTGTGCCACTGGGTCTCCATCTGTGGGGTCCAGACACCACTACAGAACTGGTCCACAGGATATCCCGTGGCCTCGGAGGGAAGTGGGGAGGGAGACATTGGTGGGCAACTTTCTTCCGCTAGACCTGGAGCCCCAATGTGGAGCCCAATGTGGCTTGGGGGGACTGGCCGGGTGACAAGGACATTCTGCTACGGGTACCGGTGACATCCAGAAGAAAGGACAGAGAGGGACAGCATCTAGAAGAAGACAGAGAGGGTCAGCATCTAGGAGAGAGGACAGAGAGGGTCAGCATCTAAAGAGGACAGAGAGGGTCAGCATCTAGGAGAGGACAGAGAGGGTCAGCATCTAGGAGAGAGGACAGAGAGGGTCAGCATCTAGAAGAGGACAGAGAGGGTCAGCATCTAGGAGAGAGGACAGAGAGGGTCAGCATCTAGAAGAGAGGACAGAGAGGGTCAGCATCTAGGAGAGAGGACAGAGAGGGTCAGCATCTAGAAGAGAGGACAGAGAGGGTCAGCATGTAGAAGAGAGGACAGAGAGGGTCAGCATCTAGGAGAGAGGACAGAGAGGGTCAGCATCTAGAAGAGGACAGAGAGGGTCAGCATCTAGGAGAGAGGACAGAAAGGGTCAGCATCTAGGAGAGGACAGAGAGGGTCAGCATCTAGGAGAGAGGACAGAGAGGGTCAGCATCTAGAAGAGGACAGAGAGGGTCAGCATCTAGGAGAGAGGACAGAGAGGGTCAGCATCTAGGAGAGAGGACAGAAAGGGTCAGCATCTAGGAGAGGACAGAGAGGGTCAGCATCTAGGAGAGAGGACAGAGAGGGTCAGCATCTAGAAGAGGACAGAGAGGGTCAGCATCTAGGAGAGAGGACAGAGAGGGTCAGCATCTAGGAGAGAGGACAGAGAGGGTCAGCATCTAGGAGAGAGGACAGAGAGGGTCAGCATCTAGGAGAGAGGACAGAGAGGGTCAGCATCTAGAAGAGGACAGAGAGGGACAGCATCTAGGAGAGGACAGAGAGTCAGCATCTAGGAGAGGACAGAGAGGGTCAGCATCTAGAAGAGGACAGAGAGGGTCAGCATCTAGGAGAGAGGACAGAGAGGGTCAGCATCTAGAAGAGTACAGAGAGGGTCAGCATCTAGGAGAGGACAGAGAGTCAGCATCTAGAAGAGGACAGAGAGGGTCAGCATCTAGGAGAGAGGAGAGAGAGGGTCAGCATCTAGAAGAGAGGACAGAGAGGGTCAGCATCTAGAAGAGAGGACAGAGAGGGTCAGCATCTAGGAGAGGACAGAGAGGGTCAGCATCTAGAAGAGGACAGAGAGGGTCAGCATCTAGGAGAGGACAGAGAGGGTCAGCATCTAGAAGAGAGGACAGAGAGGGTCAGCATCTAGAAGAGAGGACAGAGAGGGTCAGCATCTAGGAGAGGACAGAGAGGGTCAGCATGTAGAAGAGAGGACAGAGAGGGTCAGCATCTAGGAGAGAGGACAGAGAGGGTCAGCATCTAGAAGAGGACAGAGAGGGTCAGCATCTAGAAGAGTGGACAGAGAGGGTCAGCATCTAGGAGAGAGGACAGAGAGGGTCAGCATCTAGAAGAGGACAGAGAGGGTCAGCATCTAGGAGAGAGGACAGAGAGGGTCAGCATCTTGGAGAGGACAGAGAGGGTCAGCATCTAGGAGAGGACAGAGAGGATCAGCATCTAGAAGAGGACAGAGAGGGTCAGCATCTTGGAGAGAGGACAGAGAGGGTCAGCATCTAGAAGAGGACAGAGAGGGTCAGCATCTAGGAGAGATGACAGAGAGGGTCAGCATCTAGAAGAGGACAGAGAGGGTCAGCATCTTGGAGAGGACTGAGACCCCCGTCACAGCTGGCCCGTGTGGAGGGTGGGGGACATCTCTGCCTCTGTGCTCCTGCTGGCCAGGGGTATGGGCACAGCGCGGGGAGACAGGAGGCAGATGGATACTGCTGGCCAGGGCAGCCTGGGAGCTCCTGCAGAGGACATGGACTTCAGTGTCAACTAACACCCCAAACCTCCATACTCAGTTCTCAGGCATGCAAAGTAGGTTGGAGTGAACTGAGTGGTCTTGATAAAGTGAAATAAATCCAGCAAGAAAAACAACTTGTGTCACAGTGTTGGTATTTATGACTACTGTGTGACCAGAAAAAAACTAGTTTTAATATTTAATGGCCTCAGATGCAATGTTTGGGAGATACTTCCTTGACAGAAGTAAATACTTTATCACATGGTGCAGAGAATCTTTATGGATAAACACAGACCCACTTGAGGGTTGCCTTTGTGAATGAACAGATGGCTACATCAGCAGGGATTGGGCATCTCTCTTCAGTTGGTGTGTTGCTCCAGAGCCTGAAGCTCAGGGGACCGTTAGCTTTGAAAAGTACCAAGGAAAACCTGCTTTCCCACATGTGCCACAGCACCACACTCCAGAATGAAATCTTGATCTTCTTCCTGACCCGGCACATTGCTGAGGGCCTCTGGAGAGGCTGGGCAGGCAGTGCTGGTCACACAGGAGCCCGGTCTGCAGGAGGGTCACTGAGGCCAGACCCCATGTCAGTCCATGTCATCCCCAGGCCAGCCCCCAGGTTTCAGGTGGGCAGAAAGAAAGTCATGATTTCTCCAGTGGAGGGTCAGGTGGAATCGGTGCTCAACGCCTGATGCATGTATCCAGATGTGAGCCCCTCTAGGTCACAGGATACCCACACATGTAGCATATACGTCACAAGTACACACCCATATGTACATCATGTGACATCACGTGTCACATTTTTAGGTATCTAAGGAAATGTAAACACATAATTGTCAGAGATCCGTTCACCCTCATTCCTGTGGGCTGTGTCTGAATCTAAGTCTCACCAACAGGCCCAGGTGTGAGTGGAGTGTGGTCACTCCTGTGGGGCTCTGGTATGGGTCTCCATCGGAAGTGTGCCAGGAAACAGACAGTGGCCAAAGGGCTACGAGATCAAAGTTTAGCAGGGCATGGTGGCACATGCCTGTACTCCCTGTACATGGGAGGCTGAGCTAGAAAGATCACGGGTGTGAGGCCAGCCTAGGCGGCATAGAGTTCTGAGAAACAGAGAGAAGGGACTAGGAGAGCAACTCCTTCGTGAAAGCCTTGATTAAGTACCTAACGAAAAGGCCAAAAACACCATGCAAGGAAAACTCAGAAACCTTGAGGAGGGCCTAGGTGGGACTGGGGACGCTCTGCCTGGCAAGGTGAGGCCTGAGATCTGCCAGGGAACCGGCCATATTTACCAACAAATCCTGCCAGTTAAGCCAATGTGTCATACCAAACCATTTTTGCCAATGGTTCTGGCAAAACAAAAACAGGGGCTGGGAAGGTGGCTCCATGGTAGAGCGCTTGCCTTGCATGCATGAGGCCCTGGGTTCAATTCCTCAGCACCATGTAAGCCGGAAAAGAAAAAGCCAGAAGTGGTGCTGTGGCTCAAGTGGTAGAGCGCTAGCCTTGAGCTGAAGAGCTGAGGACAGCGCCCAGGCCCAGAGTTCAGGCCCCACGACCGGACCCCCCCCCCAAAAAAAAAAACCAAGCAAACAAAAACAAAAACAAAAACCTCAGGCAGCCAGAGGCCATTTCTTGGGAAAGTATTTATTTGCTATTTCTTTGTTGGTTTGTTTATTGGTGCTGGTCCTGGGGCTTAACCTCAAGGCCTAGCCTTGAGCTTCATTCTGCTCAAGGCTAGCATTTTATTACTTGAGCCACAGCTCTACTTCTGGCTTTTTTTTGACAGTTAACTGGAGACAAGAGTCTCACAAATTTTCCTGCCCAGACTGGCTTTGAGCAGCGATCCTCAGAGCTCAGCCTCCTGGTAGCGGGGCTGACACACACAGCTACCAGCTGAGGCGTTTACTGCAAGCACAGACTAAGCACACACAGGCCTCTTCCCCGAGACACCAGCCATGTGCCTTCTACAGGAGGACAAGGAGGCTTGTAAGTCAGTGCCCTGTAGGCAAGTGTTAACACGTTGATTTTAAGCCAGGGCCAGACTTTTGGGTGTTCGTTTGTTTTTGTCATGCACCTATGAGACGTCTTTTTTTATACTGGTTCACTTGCAGTTTAAATACCAGTGCTGTAAAAAAAAAAAAAAAAAAAAAAAAAGATAAACCCTGAAGAAAAAAAATGGAAGAAACCATAAGGTAGAAAAATCTGTCATGTTCATGGGTATACATAATATTGTGAAAATTATTATATTGGCATAAGCAACCTACAGAGTCAATAAAATCCCCACCAAGATTCCAAAAACTTTTAAATTTTACTGAGAAGGTGGTGTGCAGAGGGTTACAGTCACATGGGAAGGTGGTGTGCAGAGGGTTAGTCACATAAGTCAGGAAATGAGCAGATTTCTTTTTGAACCCTCATTTTCTTCCACTTTTCCTCCTCCCTGCTCCCTCCCCACCAAGTTGTAACGTTCATTTACAACATAGTCTAGTGAGTATCACTGTTGAATTGGTTCACCCACGGTTTCTGTGATTCCTCTTCCCTTCCCCAAATCAGATGAGCTTATCCACAAAACAAAGGGTACAGAAATTTAAAAAAAAGTGACAACAGAGACTAAACCAAAGGACAAAAAAGAAAAAAGAAATAACTGCAAACAGTACAATAAAACCCGTTTCCATTTCTCTGAGTTCGTTTCGACAAGCCTCATTTTCTATGGACCTGTGCACACAGCTCTTGAGCCACTGTAACCCTCTCTTCCCCTCATCTGTAAGAGCTGGAATACGTCTAGGCCTTCCTAGGCAATCCTAAAGTTCCTGTACAAACATGAAGGCCTTCAGTGACCACGGCAATCTCTCTGGAGATTCACACTCTCTGGCGTCAGAGCCTTAGGAACAAACCAGAGAGTAGAGGGCCCAGAAGTAACGATGCACAGCTATAGGCATTTCAGTTCAATGAATGTGCCAAACAAATCCAGCCAGACTCCAAGCAGACGCAGCTGGAAGGCGAGACGTCCACAGGGGAAGAGGACCTCCCCTGCAGGAAAGCCTAAGCAACTGGACGGGAGAGCGCTAGAGAACCTGGGCAGATCTCGGAAGGGAAGACACCGGACTCCAAACGGAAGCGTGGAGCTAAAGAGCTTCTCCCCAGTAAAGCAGATCACTATTGGATTCCACCCACAGAATGGGCGTCTCCTCCCCAGCCCTGAACCCAGGTTGCAGCGCTCAACAATCTACAGGTGCCCGCAGCCTCCCACAGGGCCACGCCCCTTTATGCCCAGGCTCCGCCCCCAGCCTCCCACAGGGCCACACCCCTTTACACCCAGGCTCCGCCCCAGCCTCCCAAAGGGCCACACCCCTTTATACGCAGGCCACACCTTTACTCTCAGGCCCCACCCAGACTCCCACAGGGCCACACCCCTTTATACCCAGGCTCCGCCCCAGCCTCTCACAGGGCCACACCCCTTTACACCCAGGCTCCGCCCCCAGCCTCCCACAGGGCCACACCCCTTTATACGCAGGCCACACTTTTACTCTCAGGCCCCACCCAGACTCCCACAGGGCCACACCCCTTTACACCCAGGCCCCGCCCCAGCCTCCCACAGGGCCACACCCCTTTACACCCCAGGCTCCTCCCCAGCCTCCCACAGGCCACACCCCTTTACACCCCAGGCTCCGCCCCAGCCTCCCACAGGGCCACACCCTTTACACCCAGGCCCCGCCCCAGCCTCCCACAGGCCACACCCCTTTACACCCAGGCCCCGCCCAGCCTCCCGGCCCCAGCCTCCCGCGCAGGTGTGGCCCCTTTCCCGCACAGGGCTGGGTGCTGGGCGCCAGGAGCAGCGCTCACCTGGGTCGTTCTGCGGGGCGCGGCTCCTCGCTCCTCGCTCCTCGCTCCTCTCCTAGCAGGACAGACAGCGGTGGTTGGAGGTTGGCAGGCCAGCAGCAGCCCGCGCCCCGCCCCGCGCGGAGCTGAGCCGCCGGCAGCGGTTCCGCCGGTCTCACGCCTCTCCCCCTCCCCGCGGGCCAGATCCGCGTCCGGCTGGTCGCTAGGCAACCGCCGTTGGTCGGGGCCTTGGCTGACGGAGCTCGGCCCAGGCGCCATGGACCTGGTCATCACACAGGAGCTGGCCCGCGCAGAGAGCCGCCAAGGTACCCGTGGGCCGGACCTCCCACCCCCGTGGGCCCGGACCTCCCTCCCCCGTGGGCCCGGACCTCCCTCCCCCGTGGGCCGGACCTCTCTCCCCGTGGGCCCAGACCTCCCACCCCCGTGGGCCCGGACCTCCCACCCTGTGGGCCCGGACCTCCCACCCTGTGGGCCGGACCTCCCACCCCCGTGGGCCGGACCTCCCTCCCCCGTGGGCCGGACCTCCCTCCCCCGTGGGCCGGACCTCTCACCCCCGTGGGCCGGACCTCTCTCCCCGTGGGCCCAGACCTCCCACCCCCGTGGGCCGGACCTCCCTCCCCCGTGGGCCGGACCTCCCTCCCCCGTGGGCCCGGACCTCCCTCCCCCGTGGGCCGGACCTCTCTCCCCGTGGGCCCAGACCTCCCACCCCCGTGGGCCCGGACCTCCCTCCCCCGTGGGCCCGGACCTCCCACCCTGTGGGCCCGGACCTCCCACCCTGTGGGCCGGACCTCCCACCCCCGTGGGCCGGACCTCCCTCCCCCGTGGGCCGGACCTCCCACCCCCGTGGGCCGGACCTCTCACCCCCGTGGGCCCGGACCTCCCACCCCCGTGGGCCCAGACCTCCCACCCCCGTGGGCCCGGACCTCTGATCCCCATGGGCCGGACCTCCCACCCTGTGGGCCGGACCTCTGATCTCCATGGGCCAGACCTCTGATCCCCATGGGCCGGACCTCTGATCTCCGTGGGCCGGACCTCCCACCCCCGTGGGCCCGGACCTCCCACCCTGTGGGCCGGACCTCCCACCCTGTGGGCCCTGACCTCCCACCCCCGTGGGCCGGACCTCCCACCCTGTGGGCCCTGACCTCCCACCCCCGTGGGCCGGACCTCCCACCCTGTGGGCCGGACCTCTGATCTCCATGGGCCAGACCTCTGATCCCCATGGGCCGGACCTCTGATCTCCGTGGGCCGGACCTCCCACCCCCGTGGGCCGGACCTCCCACCCTGTGGGCCGGACCTCCCACCCCCGTGGGCCCGGACCTCCCACCCCCGTGGGCCCAGACCTCCCACCCCCGTGGGCCGGACCTCCCACCCTGTGGGCCGGACCTCCCACCCCCGTGGGCCCGGACCTCCCACCCCCGTGGGCCCGGACCTCCCACCCCCGTGGGCCCGGACCTCCCACCCTGTGGGCCGGACCTCCCACCCCGTGGGCTAGACCTAGGTGGGACATGGGGTCTCCGTGGGCCAATGGGTGGGACATGGGGTCTCCATGGGCCTGCTGGGTGGGTCTTCTCTCCTAACACCTTGTGCCTCCGCCCACCCCTCCTTGGATAGACGCAGAGGCCCTGGAACGAGCCTACCAGTTGATCAAATCTGCCAACCTGGGGAAGTCTGAGTTCGACCCCTCAGAAAGCTTCAGCCCAGACCTGTTTGTGCTGTGTGCAGAACAGGCTCTCAAGGTGACTGCCCAGCCCCTTGGGAGGGCATCCCTACCTCTGGATGCACCAGTGGGGCGGGGGGACCCAAGGGAAGGGTGGGGTCAGTGATGGTGTGAGGGAGGTAGGGGTGGGCGGGTGACCCTGGGAGGGAGGGGAGGGGGAGGGCAATGATCCTTGGAGGAGGGGTGTATGGATGACCCATGGGGGAGAGGGAGTGATCCCATGGGGGAGGGGTGTGTGGGTGACCCTGGGGGTCAGGGGGTCGGTACTCAGGATGTACCATCCAAAGAGAATCTTTCAGGTTCTCTTTCGGTCCTGTTGTCTTGCAGATGGGACGGCCAGAGGTGAGCGAGGACTGCATCCAGATGTACTTCAAGGTGAAGGGACCCGTCACCCAGTTTCTGGGCCGAGCACACCTGTGCAGGGCCCAGTTATGTGCGCCACAGTCCGTGAACAACCTGGTGAGAGCACCCGGAACCCAGCATCAGCGGGTGGCAGCCTACACAGGTCTTAGAGTCGTGTTAGCAAAATGGAGTGACAGCCAGGGTGACGCTTTCCCTGTGGCACCAGTCACTGCTTGTCAGGTGGCTGACGTGTGTCAGCTGTGTCTGAGGAGCAGCAGGGGGCTGGGGGAGCCGGTGCCTGGTGCAGGCTGTGGGGTTCTGTCTCACACAGCCCCCCGCCCCGGGCTCCTCACTGTGTGTAAGCACGGTCTTCAGTGTGAGTGTCGGCAGAAGTGACAGCCACGGAGGGCACTTAGGCGGCAAGGTCATTTCACTTGTGCATTCTTGATGTTGTTTTAGGAGGAATTTGAAAACTGTGTGACTCAGTACATGAAGGCTATAAACTTTGCCAAAGGAGAACCCAGGTAGGCCTGGGTGAGCTGTCCCTCCCTCGTGGGGTTAGTGCCAACACCCATCCGTGGCTCTATCTGCTTGCGCGGTCCAGCTCCCCTTTCGGGTCTGTGTTGTGTTTTTAAGAGTGTTTGATCACAGGGGTGTCTTGTTGCGTGGGAGATGACCATGTCCACAGAGATGCTCTTGGGGCCTCGCCTTCCTGAGTGGCTGGTTGGGGTGTAGCTGAGGTGTTCTCCTGTGGACCTATCCCCTGGGCCGCTCTCCCTGGCCTTCCAAGGTCAGCATCTCAGCCAGGCACTGGTGGCTCGATCCTGGGAACTGAGGAAAGCCACTGGGATGCTATCTCCACTTTAACCACCCAAAAGCCAGAAGTGGAGCTGTGGCTCTAGTTGATAGAGCTCCAGCCTTGAGTGAAAAAGCTAAGGGACAGGGCCCACGCCCTGAGTTCAAGCCTCAGTACTGACATCAAAAAACAAAAACAGTATGTCTGCAGTGGGCTGGCGCCCACTGCTCCTGGGCCAAGGCCTCCCGTCTGCAAAGGTGCCTGCTCACAGTCCAGCGGTGGTCCACGTGACCAGTGCTTTCTTCTCCACAAATGGCACTGTTGGAAGTGTTCAGCTCACACCTAAACTGGAACTGCTGGCCTGTGGGGTATGGTAGAGAGTGTGAGGGACTCCCATTCACTCTCCTCTGGGATGGGCTTCCCTGGCCCCAGTCTCCCCGCCACGAGGTTGGGCGCCCAGCCCCGAGCCAGGTCCTGAGCACAGCCTGTTGTGGAGGGTGGTGCCGGAGGCTGGAGCCGGCCAGGGGGACATGGTGGTCAGAGCTGCCTCTGGAGGACTGGGGGGTGGCCCAGACTGCCCTTGGGGCCGAGAACTGCCCGCTGCGAGGCATCGGGTAGGCCCCGGAGGGAAGAGCCGCCCTCCACTGGTACCTTCCAGCCCCTGTGCCGCCCCCGTCTCCCTCCCCCCTCACGTTCTCACAGAATTCTTCCCCCTCCACCGGCTGACGGCCCTTCATTCAGCGCCACCTTCCATGCATGCTCCTCTCCGGCTCCTGGAGGGTTTTCATGGGGATCACAACTTTGTAGAATAAATGAGCGTAGCCTAGTCCAGACCTGGGAGTCATGGCAGCGTGTGGCAGACTTATGCAGCATGGGGCAGCCCTTGGTCCCGGGGCAGGGTGGGTACGGGGTGGGTACTGGAGGGTGTGGGGCATCTGCCCTTTCTCCCGGCCAGGGCTGGGGCCGGAGCCCCTGCTGCAGCCGCCCCAGACCCTGACGTGGCCCCCACCCGCAGGTATTACTTCCTGGTGTTCAATGCTTCGGTGCTGTACTGGCACATGGTGAGGCCCTTCCTCATCCCAGGATACCACCACTTGGTGATCCCCAGCCTCGCCCAGATTGTCAGCGTGTTAAATCAGACAGAGGAAGAAGACAAGGAGTGGCGAGCCGAGCTGATGATGTGAGTAGGTTCCCTGGCCCTGCCACCCGGGTGGCAGACCCTGCCCATCTGTGACTGGACTGCGACTCTGGTGGCCAGTTTGTAGTCCCTGCCGTCGATCCCACAGTGTCTGCCTCCCCCTATGATGTGTCTACAGACAAGAGACGTGTGTCCAGTCTCCAAGCAAAGGAATTACAGTTCCACCTCCAGACCCAGCCCACAGTTTAAAAATCTTAGTGCAGTGAATTCTTAGCATAGTGAGCACTCCAGCAGATAGCTAAGCCATGAGACAGCACCGGTGCCTGCTGGCCCAGCCAGACCTGAGAGCTACAGCCAACCCAGATAGACCACCAGCACTGGCCTGGTCACCGTGGGCTGCCCGGAAGGAGAGCTGTCTGTGCAGGCCAGGGACCTGACCATGGTATCCGAACCAGACTCCACTCTTAAATCTCCATCAGAAATTGTGGGCTTGTGGCCATTTGGAGAGCCTTTAAATGAAGTAGCTATGGATAAAAATGCTCCTTCAGCGTCCTTTTTGTATGTCCCTCATCATTAAAATGCCTTTCCCTTTGGTTGCTGTGGTGTCGTCTCTCCGCGTCGGTCCTGCAGTCCGCCGTCCTCCGGGCCCTTGCTAACTTTGTGACACGTAAGCATGCCCCTGCGTGCAGCGCCCTGGCGGCAGCTGAGCCCTGGCTTTTCTGTTGCCAGGGAGCTGCTGGACTGCTACCTGGAGGCGGGGAGGAAGGAGGATGCCGCCAAGCTCTGCACCACAGTGGCACCCTTCATAAAGGCCAACGTGCCACACAAGTACCGGCAGATCTTCTCCCTCATGGTGAGAAGCCGCTGCTCAGAAAACTGCATGGCACGTAGCACCCAGACACCACAATCAATCTGCGGACACCACAGGAAGCAAGTCCTGCCTTCCACCGCGTGCTGCATGATTGCTTTGGTCACTGGGGTGCGAATTTTGAAGAAGAACAGGAAACCTGTAATGTTACAGTTTCTAGGGCCTGAGCCCCCAGAGCGTTCGCCCCTTGTTAATAATATCGAATCAGCTTTCAATTAGAGCTGAAGAATCTGAAGATAAAGCTTAGTGAAGAGACACATCTTCATTACAAATATCAAATTTGTAAATAATAAAACCAGGACCCAGAGCTATGTCTCTAATTCCTTGTTTGGATCCAGATCGATACTCTGTGTATTTTATGTCAGGTTCGTCATGAATTAATGGATGAGCTCCAGTTAAGGGAAGAAAAGAAGAGTTCCATCAACCTGTCCGTCTCCTTCCTCATCAACACACTGAAGGCGTGAGTGGCTGGGGACAGCGCAGGCTGAGGTCACCTCCCCTGGGGGGCCTGAGGCTTCCACCAGGTCCAACGATGCAGAGCACTCCTGTGACGGGGACCGTGAGGGGGGCTGGAGCTCCTCAGAGGGCAGCGCTGGCGGTGGCCGGGGCCTATCTCAGTCTTGCTTGGGCAAAAGGGATCCATCATACGGTGGAGGTCAGCATTTGTCTCATGAGGAGGGGCTGAGGGGAGAGAGGAGGAAAAGCAGAGCTGGGACCACAGGCAGCGGGAGGCGCGGGGCAGAAGCTGGGACCACAGGCAGCGGGAGGCGCGGGGCAGAAGCTGGGACCACAGGCAGCGGGAGGCGCGGGGCAGAAGCTGGGACCAGGCAGCGGGAGGCGCGGGGCAGAAGCTGGGACCAGGCAGCGGGAGGCGCGGGGCAGAAGCTGGGACCACAGGCAGCGGGAGGCGCGGGGCAGAAGCTGGGACCACAGGCAGCGGGAGGCGTGGGGCAGAAGCTCTTCGTGGGAGACAGACGCCAGATTTAGCTACCCTTAGAACAAAGTTAACAAATTGTCAGTTTGTTTTGTTTGAATTCATTCTAGAAAACTGGATAAAAATGAAGTTCCAGAGGACTTCAGTGAAAGTCTGACAAAAGCCTATAAAAATTTAAGTCAGTACGATCACGAGCAGTCTCCTGCAGCCAAGGAAGAAAAGTAAGTGTGTGTTTCCACTTGACCCCACAGAAAGCAGAAAGTACCAGAAAGTGTGAAACGGCTCAGAACTCGGCACGTTGTGCCCACTGTGGAGCCTGGCTGGCCAGTGTTGGTCCTGAGGCCGGTACTGTTGGAGGGCACTTGGTGAGGTGACTTCATGTCAAATTTAACTCTGCACGCCCACAGTCTCCAGTCATTTAGTATTTGGCAGGTCACAGTGTGAACAGCCGGCGGGGCTGGGGGAGGGTGGGGGGGCCTGGGCATTGTCGCCTGGAGAGCCAGGGACCGCCCTCCTCCTTCAGACGCGTTGTCTCTTCACGGTCAGGGAGGGCTGCTGGCACCACGGCTGGGCCTCTCACCTCTCATCTGATGCCCAGCCGGTGAGCATCTGCCTCCTGGTCCTCACGGAGCTGCTGAGGCGGGAGGCCCCTGGCCTCCCCTGCAGGAAGGCCCTGTGTGTGAGGGGAGGAAGCTCGCCGTTTGCTCTGGGACTAGTGGTGAGGCGTGGTGTGGACTGGGGGCGTCCGGTGCTTCCCTAGCCTGCCAGTGCCCTGTCCCCGAGGAGCGTGAGGCTCCGGTGAGGCTCTGCAGGGTGTCGGTGGGCCTGACCCCAGGACCCGTGTCTTCAGGAGAGTGCACGGGGACAGGCCACAGGACAGCAGGAGATGCTGGGCTGGCTGAGTGTGGCCCAGGCTGGGGAGCCAGGGCCCTGCCCAGGCCTCAGCCGAGTGGGGCCGGGGTGCGGAGGCTTGGCCCTGTTTGTGGTGTGAGCCACTGGCCTGCCGCACTCTCTGGCGACCACCCTGGAGATGATGTGGGTTGTGTGTTCCTTGTTACTGCTCCACAGCAGAGGTCCAGCGAGGGGCCGCTGCCGCCCTCTGGTGGCTGGCTCACATGGCTGCCTGTGAGATCCAGCTGCAGAGCACCAGGCAGTCTGTGTGGGTGGCCCAGCCAGACGGTGGCGGTCTCTGCACTAGACACTGGCTGCCTGGGGGAGAGGGACATGCTGCTCCAGTGTGTCCCTCCCCCTGCCCCAGTGTGTCCCTCCCCCCTGCTCCAGTGTGTCCCTCTCCCCTGCTCCAATGTGTCCCTCCCCCCTGCTCCAGTGTGTCCCTCCCCCTGCCCCAGTGTCCCTCCCCACTGCTCCATTGTCCCTCCCCCCTGCTCCAGTGTGTCCCTCTCCCCTGCTCCAGTGTGTCCCTACCCTGCTCCACTGTGTCCCTCCCCACCTGCCCCAGTGTGTCCCTCCCCCCTGCTCCAGTGTGTCCCTCCCCCCTGCCCCAGTGTGTCCCTCCCCCCTGCTCCAGTGTGTCCCTCCCCCCTGCCCCAGTGTGTCCTTCTCCCCTGCCCCAGTGTGTCCCTCCCCCCTGCTCCAGTGTGTCCCTCCCCCCTGCCCCAGTGTGTCCTTCTCCCCTGCTCCAGTGTGTCCCTCCCCCCTGCCCCAGTGTGTCCCTCCCCCCTGCCCCAGTGTGTCCCTCCCCCCCGCTCCAGTGTGTCCCTCCCCCCTGCCCCAGTGTGTCCCTCCCCCCTGCTCCAGTATGTCCCTCTCCCCTGCTCCAGTGTGTCCCTCCCCTGCCCCAGTGTCCCTCCCCCTACTCTAGTGTGTCCCTCCCCCCTGCTCCACTGTGTCCCTCCCCCCCTGCTCCACTGTGTCCCTCCCCCCTGCTCCAGTGTGTCCCTCCCCCCTGCCCCAGTGTGTCCCTCCCCCCTGCCCCAGTGTGTCCCTCCCCCCTGCTCCAGTGTGTCCCTCTCCCCTGCTCCAGTGTGTCCCTCCCCTCTGCCCCAGTGTGTCCCTCCCCCCTGCCCCAGTGTCCCTCCCCCTACTCTAGTGTGTCCCTCCCCTCTGCTCCAGTGTGTCCCTCCCCCCTGCTCCACTGTGTCCCTCCCCCCCTGCCCCAGTGTGTCCCTCCCCCCTGCTCCAGTGTCCCTCCCCCTGCTCCAGTGTGTCCCCCCTTGCTCCAGTGTCCCTCCCCCTGTTCCAGGGTGTCCCTCCCCCTACTCCAGTGTGTCCCTCCCCCCTGCTCCACTGTGTCCCTCCCCTTGCTCCAGTATCCCTCCCCCCTGCTCCAGTGTGTCCCTCCCCCCTGCTCCAGTGTGTCCCTCCCCCTGCTCCAGTGTGTCCCTTCCCCCTGCTCGAGTGTCCCTCCCGCCTGCTCCAGTGTGTCCGTCTCCCCTGCTCCAGTGTGTCCCTCCCCCTGCTCCAGTGTGTCCCTCCCCCCTGCTCCAGTGTGTCCCTCCCCCTGCCCCAGTGTCTCCCTCCCCCCTGCTCCAGTGTGTCCCTCCCCCCTGCTCCAGTGTGTCCTTCCCCCTGCCTCATTGTGTCCCTCCCCCCTGCTCCAGTGTGTCCCTCCCCCCTGCTCCAGTGTGTCCTTCCCCCTGCTCCAGTGTGCCCCTCCCCCTGCTCCAGTGTGTCCCTCCCCCTGCTCCAGTGTGTTGCGCCCCCTGCTCCAGTGTGTCCCTCCCCCTGCCTCAGTGTGTCCCTCCCCCCTGCTCCAGTATGTCCCTCCCCCCTGCTCCAGTGTGTCCCTCCCCCCTGCTCCAGTGTGTCCCGCCCCCCCTGCTCCAGTGTGTCCCTCCCCCCTGCTCCAGTGTGTCCCTCCCCCCTGCTCCAGTGTCCCTCCCCCCTGCCCCAGTGTGTCCCTCCCCCCTGCTCCAGTGTGTCCCTCCCCCCTGCTCCAGTGTCCCTCCCCCCTGCCCCAGTGTGTCCCTCCCCCCTGCTCCAGTGTGTCCCTCCCCCCATTCCAGTGTGTCCCTCCCCCCTGCCCCAGTGTGTCCCTCCCCCCTGCCCCAGTGTGTCCCTCCCCCCTGCTCCAGTGTCCCTCCCCCCTGCTCCAGTGTGCCCCTCTCCCCCTGCTGTGCAGAAACTCTTTAATTTGATATAGTCTCATATGTCAGTTCTTTTGCCCATCGTCTTTCAGTCAGAAAGAACTTACCTGTGCCTATAATTTCAGGGTCTGCATGAGCTCTCTGATCCAATTGGCACATGGCTGGAGGCAGGGGTTCCGCTTCTTTTGCTTGCGGATGGAGCTCCAGCTCCCCAGCACCATTTTTGAAGGGGATACCTTTTCTCTAGAGCATGTTTTTTGCTCCTTTATTAAAACTTAGCTAGCTGTTGCTGTGGGATTTTACTTCTGGACCTTCTATACTGTTCCATTGGTCTTCAAACTGTTTTTGAACGAGTACCAAGCTGTTTTTGTTACCATGGTTCTGTCGTATAATCCCAAGTCTGGTATTGTGATACACTTTTTACTCTGGATTGCTTTTGTTTTCCAGGGTGTTTTATGCTTCTACATGAATTTTGTATTGACTTTGCTCATTCTATGAGGAATGATGTTGGGATTTGGGTGGGCATTGTGTTGGACCTGTGGATGGCTTTTGACAGTATGGCTGTCTTCACTGTGTTGAATTCTGCTGTCCCCCGCCCCCGACCACGGGAGCTCTTTCTCTGACTCCTTCTTCAATGTCTTTCTTCAAGGTTTTATAGCTCTCGTTGTAGAGATTTGTGACTTTCTTGGTTAATACCCAGGTCTTTTATTATTTTTGAGGTTACTGTGAATGGAATTTCTCCCTGATTTCTTTCTCACCCTGTTCATTGTTCATTTATAAAATGTAATATATAAATATATATAAATATATTAAAAAATTACTGCTTTTTGCATATTGGTTTTATATCCTGCTATGTTTACAGAGGTATTTATTAAGTTTTAGATTTTTTTTTGTAAGGTCTCCAGAGTCTGTTAACTATAAGATCACGTCATCTGTAAACAGGGATAATTCCACTTCTTCCTTCCCTCTTGGAATTCCTTTTATTTCTTTCTCCAGTCTTCCTGCTCTGGCTAGGAATTCTGGTGCTATACTGAGTGAGCGGGAGAGCAGAGGCCCTTTCCCATGCTTTAGGGGAAATGATCACATTGTCTCCTATTCCATGTGATGTGGGCCATAGATCTGTCCCATTAAGTTCAGGTGAGTTTCTTCCATTCCTGATTCTTCAAAGTTTTTATCATAAAATGATGGTAAATTTCATCAGACTTTCTTCTGCATCGATTGCAAAGATCCTGTGGTTTTGGTTATTGATTCTGTGTATGTGGTGTATTACACTTATTTTAATGTAATTTTAGGGATGAAACCAACTTGATCATGGTATATGATTTTTTTAATGTACTGTTGAATTTGGTTTGTAGGAATTTTATTGAGAATTCTTGCAACAATGTTCAAAAAAAGTAATTCATAATTCTGTTTGTGTTGTGTTTTTTTCTGGTTTTAGTGTGATTGTAATATTTGCTTGTCAGAATAAGTTTTGTAGTATTCCTCTTTTATTTTGTAAAAGAGATTGAGATATATTGGTATTAGTTCTTTGAGGTCTGGCAGAATTTGGCAGTGAATCCATCTGGTTCTGGGCTTTTCTTTGTCGGGAGATTCTTTATTACTATTTCAGTTTAGTTGCTTGTTACGTATGTAATAGCCTCTTAGTTTAATTTAAGCAGGTCAGCTCTATCTAAGAATTTGTCAGCCGGGTGCCGGTGGCTCACGCCTGTAATCCTACCTACTCAGGAGGCTGAGATCTGAGGATCACAGTTTAAAGCCAGCCAGAGCAAAAAAGTCCATGACACTCTTATCTCCAATTAAGCACCAGCCAAAGTGGAGCTGTAGCTCAAGTGGTAGAGTGCTAGGCTCAAGCACAAAAGCTCAGGGACAGCATCCCAACCCAGGACCCACAATAAATAAATAAACAAATAAATAAATAAAATATCTATTTCTTCTTATTTGAATATAGGCTTCTAAAGAATTTCCTCATGATCCTTTGATTTGTTTGGAATGTGTTGTGATATTCCCTATTAATCTCTAACTTTATTAATTTGAGTCTCCTCTCAATCTTTGGTCAAATTAGCTAAGTTATCAGTCTTATTTTTATCAAATAACCAATTTTTTGTCTCATTCTTTTTATAGTCTCCACTCATTCATTTCTTTCCTAGTTTTTGCTGTTTCTTTATAACTGCTAGTTGGGACTTGGTTTGTTCCTGTTTGTCCAGGTGTTTGAGGTACATTATAAGTCTGCCTACTTGAGAACTCTGTTTGTTTTTGTTTTTTCTATTTGAGAACTTTTTTCATTTGTTTTTAATATCGGCACTGATGGCTATAATTTTCCTCTCAATACTGGCTTTTCATCTCAAAGTTTCTGGTGTTTTCAAAGCTTTTGATATCATTAGATTCCAAGAACTTGTTGGTTTCTCCTTTTATTGCTTCAGTTACCTACATGGCATTGGACAGTGCACGGTTTGGTCTCCAAGCATGTGAATATTTTTTGTAGCACCTTTTGCTGTTGAGCTGTAGTTTAATTCTATTATGATCTAATGGAATAGTAGCAGTTACTTCAGTTTCCTGGCATGTGCTCAGACTTGGTATAAGTCTCAGGATGTGAACTATGCTGTGTGGAAACTGGATGAAATGCTCTTCAGATCTCTGTTTGATGACCTGTCTGCTGGTGGTAGTGTTCACACTGTTTGATGACCTGTCTGCTGGTGGTAGTGTTCACACTGTTTGATGACCTGTCTGCTGGTGAGAGTGTTCACACTGTTTGATGACCTGTCTGCTGGTAGGAGTGTTCACACTGTTTGATGACCTGTCTGCTGGTGAGAGTGTTCACACTGTGATGACCTGTCTGCTGGTAGGAGTGTTCACACTGTTTGATGACCTGTCTGCTGGTGAGAGTGTTCACACTGTTTGATGACCTGTCTGCTGGTGGGAGTGTTCACACTGTTTGATGACCTGTCTGCTGGCGGGAGTGTTCACGCTGTTTGATGACCTGTCTGCTGGTAGGAGTGTTCACACTGTTTGATGACCTGTCTGCTGGCGGGAGTGTTCACACTGTTTGATGACCTGTCTGCTGGCAGGAGTGTTCACACTGTTGGGATGACCTGTCTGCTGGCGGGAGTGTTCACGCTGTTTGATGACCTGTCTGCTGGTAGGAGTGTTCACACTGTTTGATGACCTGTCTGCTGGCGGGAGTGTTCACACTGTTTGATGACCTGTCTGCTGGTGGGAGTGTTCACACTGTTTGATGACCTGTCTGCTGGCGGGAGTGTTCACACTGTTTGATGACCTGTCTGCTGGCGGGAGTGTTCACACTGTTTGATGACCTGTCCTCTGGTGGGAGTGTTCACACTGTTTGATGACCTGTCTGCTGGTGGGAGTGTTCACACTGTTTGATGACCTGTCTGCTGGTGGTAGTGTTCACACTGTTTGATGACCTGTCTGCTGGTGGTAGTGTTCACACTGTTTGATGACCTGTCTGCTGGTAGGAGTGTTCACACTGTTTGATGACCTGTCTGCTGGTGAGAGTGTTCACACTGTTTGATGACCTGTCTGCTGGTAGGAGTGTTCACACTGTTTGATGACCTGTCTGCTGGTGAGAGTGTTCACACTGTTTGATGACCTGTCTGCTGGCGGGAGTGTTCACACTGTTTGATGACCTGTCTGCTGGCGGGAGTGTTCACACTGTTTGATGACCTGTCCTCTGGTGGGAGCGTTCACACTGTTTGATGACCTGTCTGCTGGCGGGAGTGTTCACACTGTTTGATGACCTGTCTGCTGGCGGGAGTGTTCACACTGTTTGATGACCTGTCTGCTAGTGAGAGTGTTCACACTGTTTAATGACCTGTTTGCTGGTGAGAGTGTTCACACTGTGATGACCTGTCTGCTGGCAGGAATGTTCACACTGTTTGATGACCTGTCTGCTGGCGGGAGTGTTCACACTGTTTGATGACCTGTCTGCCGGCGGGAGTGTTCACACTGTTTGATGACCTGTCTGCTGGCGGGAGTGTTCACACTGTTTGATGACCTGTCTGCTGGTGGGAGTGTTCACACTGTTGGCATGACCTCTCTGCTTCTGAGCTGGGATGTATTACTTCAGTGTGTGACAGTGAACCTAAGTTTGCTGCTATCTCGTGCCTGTCTGTTGTCAGTTGTAAGTTGGATTATTCTCATTCTCTTTATTGGTATGAAGTGAGCTTCTTTGTCTCTTCTGAATGATTTTGTTTTGAAGTCTGTTTTACCAGATACAAACATGGTTGCTTCTGGCTGCTTTCTGAGCCCATTTGCTTGAAGGTCTTCTATCCTTTCTCTCTGAACTGACTTTTACTGATGCTGCTGACTTCCTGATCCCCTGCTCCGGCCACAGAAGCCAGACACCAGTTCCAAATTCCTTGCCATTTCCCTTCTCCGTCGATTGCTTTTCTATGATTTCCTGAGTTCCCATGAGCTCCACGAAGCTCCTCCTCTCTCCTCATCTTTCTCTCCTCAGAATCTACTCACTTTGTGTCACTGGATTTTTCTTGTTGATGGAATGAATGAATGAAATGAAATGAATGGGTGAAATGAAAATGGAAAATGCTGTTGAGCCTTCATCTTGCCCTGCCTCCTGCTACATGAACTACCATTTCGATTTTATAGATTTTGCTAGCAGAAATGTTATATTTAACATGAGTTGGATGTTGGACAGCATTGACTCCCACCAGCCCAGTGCTCCATGCTGAACTGAGTCACTGAGGGTGAGGCTCAGAGGACCCTGGAGGTCTCTCTCTATCTGAGAGCCTCACAAGGTCTATCTGCTGCCCAGACCGAGGCTGCCAGCACCTGGTGGCTTTCAAACCAGGTACTGTGGAAGAGTCTCCACAGAGCAGTGGGCAGGCATGAGGCCAGCAGGCCCGGCCCGGTCTGCACACACAGCACACTCTCCGTTCATCCTCACCGCCTGTGAGGAATCTTAAACTATGCTGTTTCTTCTACAACCTGGTCCTTTTTCAAAGCCGATTGGCTACCACAGGCCCTTGTGCTTCCATACACATTTAACATAAGCCGGCCAGTTGCACTGAAGGCCATTTGTGAAATCCCAGATGGCCTGAGCACTGTCCAAGCAGAAGGCTGCCCCTCCCTGGGCCGCCTGGCTGCTCACCCAGCCATCAGCATGGGTGCTGTGCAGGGCAGCATCCTGACGAACCCATGTGGCCCTGCTCTGCCCAGGGGACTCGGTGGGTACAACGCAGCATGCGAGGCCCAGCACGGAGGGCAGGGGGAGCAGCCAGGCTGTCACTGGGGAAGGCGGCCAGCACACAGGCCCAGCAGTGCCTTGGCTCATCATTATTTCCTATCAACCTGTTGCTCCTGCCTGAGTCCCAACAGAGCAGAGACACAGAGATGGGTGGTGTGCACAGAGGCAGGCAGTGAGCACGGCCAGACCCCTGCTGAACCAATGCCCTCTCGTTTCTTTCCAGGATGTCTTTGCTTTTTGAATTAGCTCATCTTTCTCTGGACCTGAAATGTCAGGGGGTAGTCTCTGATTGCATCTCAGATCTGAGTGAAATCGAGGACAAAGTAAGTAACTTAATGATAGAACATACTGATGACATGGGCAGCAGAAACCCTCCAGCTCTCATTACATGTGCTGTGTGTGGTCATCCGGTCCTCTTCATGTGTGTTTTATGTGGTCATGTGCACTGTGCACAGTCATCTGGTCCTCTACATGTGTGCTGTGCGTGGTCATCCAGTCCTCTTCATGTGTATTGTACATGATCATGTATGTTGTATGTGGTCATCCAGTCCTCTTCATGTGTATTGTACATGATCATGTATGTTGTATGTGGTCATCCAGTCCTCTTCATGTGTGCTGTGCATGGTCATCTGGTCCTCTTCATGTGTGCTGTGCGTGGTCATCTAGTCCTCTTCATGTGTGCTGTGTGTGGTCATCTGGTCCTCTTCGTGTGTATTGTACATGGTCATGTATGTTGTGTGTGCTCATCTGGTCCTCTTCGTGTGTATTGTGCATGGTCATGTATGTTGTGTGTGGTCATCCGGTCCTCTTCATGTGTGTTGTACATGGTCTTCTGGTCCTTGTCATAAGCACTGTGCCTGGTCATCCAGTCCTCTTCATATGTGTCGTTAAGAGTCATCCAGTCCTCTTCATGTGTGTTGTATGTGGTCATGTGTATTGTGTCATCTGATGCTCTTCATGTGTGCTGTGCATGGTCATCCAATTCTCTTCATGTGTGCTGTGCATGGTCATCTGGTGCTCTTCATGTGTGATGTGTGTGGTCTTCTGGTCCTCTCATGTGTGCTGTATGTGGTCATCCGTCCTCCTCATGTGTGCTGAGTGTGGTCATCCAGTCCTCTTCATATGTGTTGTGCATGGTCATCGGTCCTCTTCATGTGTGATGTGTGTGGTCATCCAGTCCACTTCATGTGTGCTGTGGTCATCTGGTCCTCTTCATGTGCACTGTACATGGTCATCTGGTGATCTTCACGTATGCTGTGTGAGGTCATCTGGTCCTTGTCATGTGTGTTGTACTTGGTCATGTGCACTGTGCATGGTCATCCGTCCCTCTTCATATGTATTGTACCTGGTCATCGGTCCTCTTCACGTGTGCTGTGCATGGTCATCCGGTCTTTTTCATGTGTGTTGTGTGTGGTCATCAGGTCCTCTTCATGTGTGCTGTGGTCATCTGCTTCTTTTCATGTGTGCTGTTCATGGTCATCTGCTTCTTTTCATGTGTGTTGTGTGTGATCTCAGGTCCTCTTCATGTGTGCTGTGCACGGTCATCTGCTTCTTTTCATGTGTGTTGTGTGTGATCTCAGGTCCTCTTCATGTGTGCTGTGCATGGTCATCTGGTCCTCTTCATGTGTGCTGTTCACGGTCATCTGCTTCTTTTCATGTGTGCTGTGCACGGTCATCTGCTCCTCTTCATGTGTGCTGTGCACGGTCATCTGCTTCTTTTCATGTGTGTTAGTGTGGTCTCAGGTCCTCTTCATGTGTGCTGTGCACGGTCATCTGGTTCTCTTCATGTGTGCTGTTCACGGTCATCTGCTTCTTTTCATGTGTGTTGTGTGTGGTCTCAGGTCCTCTTCATGTGTGTTATGTGTGGTCTCAGGTCCTCTTCATGTGTGCTGTGCACGGTCATCCGGCCCTCTGCACAGGGTTGTACATGGTCACATGACATCTTTAGTTCCCACCTGCCTTTCCTGTGCACCTTCACCACCAGCCCGGGCCCATGCTGCCCTCCTCTGTTGCTGCAATCACACACATAGGCCATGAGATGTGGCCCTCACATACACAAACAGCACTGCTCTCCAGAGGATGTTTGAGAGCTTGCACCCAAAGTATTAGGAGTGCTGGCCTCCTGTAGCCTTGCCTGTAACAAGAGGCCTTCCTGAGTGCCACG
The DNA here is from genome assembly GCF_024711535.1 of Dipodomys merriami. Classification (NCBI taxonomy): domain Eukaryota; kingdom Metazoa; phylum Chordata; class Mammalia; order Rodentia; family Heteromyidae; genus Dipodomys; species Dipodomys merriami. The sequence goes on along the minus strand of NW_027206424.1, from coordinate 5,639,974 downwards.
GCAGCTCCGATTGGAATGGAGGTAAGATGACAAATGATGGGTCTCAAAGGCTGCAGCCTGCCTCCCGCTGTCATACTGGCCACCAGCTGTGTGTCCCGTCCCGAGTTACCATGAAGGTGGACACCAACAGACCTTCATAGCCTGCCGGATGCTGGACAGACAAGAAGCAGCTCACTCAGCAAGAGGGAGACCACTAGTACATTTGAGTGTGAACTAAGAACATTGTTTCCATGGAAATGAAACTTTGTCTCTACCCTGGCCATCAGATGACTCTTAGACAGGGCTGGACAGTGGTTCAGGAGGTCGGCGGGGGGGGGGGGGGGGAGGGCTGGGGACAGTGCCCAGGCTCTGATTTCAAGCCCCAGCAAAAAAATAAACAACAAGACAGAAAAGGAAGAAAGAAACAAAGAAAGTGTTATATTTTGCTCATATAGTGTATATTTTAATGAGGCTATTTAAAAAGAATCACCTCCCCCCAAAAATCAGTAGATGAAAGCTGCAGTTGAAAGGCGGATGGAAGTGTTCTTCTTGATACCTGCAGGCACTCCTCTGCCTAGGCCGCCTGTGGCAGGTACAGGCGCCTAACGCTGCATCACAGGGAGAGCAGAGCTGTCTGAGGATGATGAGAAGCAGGAACTTTCTGGTTGGCTCTCATGGTTGCTGGGCGCTGGATCTGCTCCAGGAATCCTTGGTGCTGACGGGGGCGGGGTGGCCCAGGAGCACAGGGACCCCAAACCACATCCACAACCCTTGCTGTTGGCCCAGGGCTCCAGGCCAGAAGTAAAAGAAAGCATGCTTACTAAATTTCTAGAAGCAGTTTATCTGGATTGTTTTAATTATTTAAAACTTCAAGGTCCACTGCAATTAATGAGCTTCTCCCCTCCCCCAGCCCCCCCATTGCAAAGGTAAGAACAACAACAAGAAGTTAGCTTTCTCGCAGAAACCTTTTGCATCTTTGGAAACATTGAACAATGCTCTTAGGCATCTTTGTTCTCTTTCTTGAACTTCTGCCCAGTGCACTGCCGTGGTTTATGTGGTCTTCACATCAACGGATGTGTGGTGGCTTTCATGACAAGTCTCCTTCTTGGATCCACAGGACTCTGTAAAGTCCATTGAAATTGAATGTCTGGACTGTGAATTGGAGGCTCTGATCCTTGAAAGCAGAGTGAAGGCCTACCTCCGAGATGCTGTGGAGGTAAAGCCGTGGACGCCGCTCTGCAGGTGGCTGGGGGTCACTGCATCGAGGACAGGCTTGAGGGCTCTGCAGGTGGCGTCTGGGCCCCACTGCTGGACACAGCCTGGCTTGTGGTGCTCGGGACAGGGGCTGTGGGGAGGGGTGGGGTGCAGCCTCCTGGGAAGGAGGCCAGAGCCCCTGTGCCAGGGCCTGGGCCACAGGACCCCAGGTGGGTCTCTGATGGCTCCAGCCCCACCCTTCTGCAGACTGACCAGAGCCTCCCCCTGCCCAGGCCGCCCCACACCTAGCATCACTTGCCCTTGGATGACCGTGGTCAGCGTGGCTCACATTGTGGGGGAGCGCCCTGTGCGGGGCAGGGCCTCCCCTGTGTGGGGCAGGGCCTCCCGCTGCCCCGGCCCGGCTAGAGCAGGCATGGCTCAGGGCCGCAGCCTCTGGGGAGGCAGGGTCAGAGGCTGGGTATGGAGTTGCAAGCATTAGTGACCGTGGATCTAGAAATTCCTATCGACTCTTCTTCCATAAGAATTTGGCGTCCACCAAAAGGAAAACATGATGGGAACAGAGTGCCCGGCGCTCTGATGTGGGCCAAGGCGCCCTTCCCGCGGTGGCGCCAGCAGGGCACAGCCAGGCTGGCTGCCCCGCGGGACTGGGCACAGGGCTGGGCTGGACACACCCCGCACTCCCTGCTCTGGGTGTGTGCCTGTGTCCACCTACGCCAGGCTACCCCAGGGTGGTCACAGATGGCTGGAGCTGCCTGCGCTGCGGCCTGGCAGGCAGTGCACCGCGATGAGACGCGGGCTTGGAAGTGATTTACGGAGGACACAGGCTGCCATGTGTTGAGGAGGGACTACAACCCAGGCTGGTCGGGCTGAGTCCTGGGGCTGTGTGGCGTGCCCTCCCCTTGGGAGGGGCTGCGGCTTTAGTCCCGAGGCTTTGACAGACTGGCTCCATCCAGACAGGGCTCCACCCTGCAGCTCAGGAGCAGCAAGAGGGAGGAGCAGGGGCGGGCATGAACAGGTGGGGTTGGGCAGTGGTGTAGGGCAGGCTTAGAGCTGGGCGAGTCCTGACACCCCAGCCCACAGCCTCTCTGTGGAGAAGGGTCCGAGGGACAAACCAGAGGGGGTGTTATTTGGACCGTAACACAAGAAGTAGGCCCCAGTTGGAGACAAGGTTAGGAAGTAGAGATGCAGATGGTACTCATGGAAGAACACAAGGACCTGCAGAGAGGCTAAAGCCAGCAGACATCCTGGGGAGACGGGTGCCCTGCCACAAAGCTCCCCGGCCTGGAGACCGGGGAGCAGTCCAGCGGGCCCAGGCCTTCCTGCCGCCGGCCCCACACAGCTCTCTGGGCTCTGGCTTCCAGCCGCAGCCTCGCTCACGGTCCTCACGGCGCGCTGCCCTGCAGGACCAGCTGGACATCATCAACAGGCTAGACCTGGTGCTGCAGCGTGCCGTCCGCCTGGGCGACCCCCAGGCCGTGCAGGTGGTCTGCACCGCCCAGTGGAACCTCTGCCTGCCCCTGCTGCAGCACAGCCTGAGGCACCACCTCCGCAGGCCGCTCACCAACGTGGCCGACGTCCTGGAGAAGGTGGACAGGTAGGCGCCCGGGCCTGGCGGGGTTTCGGGGCCCGTGGCCGGGTGGGGGGGCCGCAGAGAGGGGCGGAGCCAGGTGCCCCGCCCCGGCTCCCAGCAGCACAGGCAGGCCTCACTGTACCCCGGAGCCCCGCTCACACTGGCTGCCTCAGGTGGGTCAGTGCTCTGCCTGCGGATGCTGTGGGATCCCCCCCCCCCGCCCCGTGCTCTGCCTGTGGATGCTGTGGGATCCCCCCCCCCCGTGCTCTGCCTGTGGATGCTGTGGGATTCCCCCCCTCCCCCCTCCCCCCCCCCCGTGCTCTGCCTGTGGATGCTGTGGGATTCCCCCCTCCCCCGCCCTGTGCTCTGCCTGTGGATGCTGTGGGATTCCCCCCCTCCCCCGCCCTGTGCTCTGCCTGTGGATGCTGTGGGATTCCCCCCCCTCCCCCCCCCGTGCTCTGCCTGCGGATGCTGTGGGATCCCCCCTCCCCCGCCCTGTGCTCTGCCTGTGGATGCTGTGGGATTCCCCCCCCTCCCCCCCGCCCCGTGCTCTGCCTGCGGATGCTGTGGGATTCCCCCCCTCCCCCGCCCTGTGCTCTGCCTGTGGATGCTGTGGGATTCCCCCCCCTCCCCCCCCCGTGCTCTGCCTGTGGATGCTGTGGGATTCCCCCCCTCCCCCGCCCTGTGCTCTGCCTGTGGATGCTGTGGGATTCCCCCCCCTCCCCCCCGCCCCGTGCTCTGCCTGCGGATGCTGTGGGATTCCCCCCCTCCCCCGCCCTGTGCTCTGCCTGTGGATGCTGTGGGATTCCCCCCCCTCCCCCCCGCCCCGTGCTCTGCCTGTGGATGCTGTGGGATTCCCCCCCTCCCCCGCCCCGTGCTCTGCCTGCGGATGCTGTGGGATTCCCCCCCTCCCCCCCGCCCCGTGCTCTGCCTGCGGATGCTGTGGGATCCCCCCTCCCCCGCCCCGTGCTCTGCCTGTGGATGCTGTGGGATTCCCCTCCCCCCCCGCCCCGTGCTCTGCCTGCGGATGCTGTGGGATTCCCGCCCCCCCCCTCCCATGCTCCACTTCCTGGTCAAGTTCAGTCTTTCCTGTGAGCACATCCTCAGACACACAGACACGCAGGTGTCTGTACCCGGCAGTCGATACTCCACATTTCCCTTAGACCCAGGGTGAGCGAGCATCTTTCCCATTCTGAATGTGCTCAGCTGCCTCCTTGCACAACATCCGTGCTCCACACTCCCTTCTCTGGCAGGCTTCATACAGGGCACACGGCCTTTGTAAAATGAGTTGTCACGTGTCTGTTCAAAGTCATTTTCCAAAGTGTGTGGTCTACTCGTGATTCCCCCTTAAACTCTGGGTAAGAGGACCATGGTGGGCCAGGGCCTGGGGTGCTGGGCTTGCTTATCATATTCTGGGGGAACTCTCTGGTGAGACCCACCCAGCCGCGGTGGCTCCTGGGCACGGGGTCCCCTCTGATTGTGTGGCTTCTGGATTTTTGTCTGGCAGCTGGGCGTGTGTCCTGACTTGGCTCCGGGGTCTCCGGGCCCTGTTCTCCGCGCGGCTCTGAGGACCCCAGAGGCTGGGGTCGGCCCTGCTCCCTGCGGCCTGGGGCTGGCGCCGTGACTGGCGTGCTGTGGGATGCTCTCCGTGCCACCGACTCCCCGCGGCCTCCTCGGGGGCTCATGTGCATTCTGAGACTCCTCTATCTTTCCCTGGTTGGCTCTGTGGCCTCTCCACTGTGCCCCTAGGGGCCGGGCATCTCCAGAGCGGTGTGGCGTGCCCTTGGTCCGGTTCAGACCTTTGCCTCCCACTGGTCCTGTGGCACAGACCTGTGACGTCAGGAAAACAGCGGCGGCTTGGATTTGCCCCTCTTTGCCAGTTCCAGTGTCCCACAGAGCAGAGCCCATCTGCGTTACCTCCCCCTCCAGCAAGGCGTGGCTGGTGGACCCCTCGGCTCCACTCCCTGCAGTGACCCCTCTGCAGAGTCCCCGCGGGCTGGGTGCAGGCACTGTATCACTGGTCTCTGGTGGACCCCTCGGCTCCGCTCCCTGCAGTGACCCCTCGGCTCCGCTCCCTGCAGTGACCCCTCTGCAGAGTCCCCACGGGCTGGGTGCAGGCACTGTACCACTGGTCTCTGGTGGACCCCTCGGCTCCGCTCCCTGCAGTGACCCCTCTGCAGAGTCCCCACGGGCTGGGTGCAGGCACTGTACCACTGGTCTCTGGTGGACCCCTCGGCTCCGCTCCCTGCAGTGACCCCTCTGCAGAGTCCCCACGGGCTGGGTGCAGGCACTGTACCACTGGTCTCTGGTGGACCCCTCGGCTCCGCTCCCTGCAGTGACCCCTCTGCAGAGTCCCCACGGGCTGGGTGCAGGCACTGTACCACTGGTCTCTGGTGGACCCCTCGGCTCCGCTCCCTGCAGTGACCCCTCTGCAGAGTCCCCACGGGCTGGGTGCAGGCACTGTACCACTGGTCTCTGGTGGACCCCTCGGCTCCGCTCCCTGCAGTGACCCCTCTGCAGAGTCCCCGCGGGCTGGGTGCAGGCACTGTATCACTGGTCTCTGGTGGACCCCTCGGCTCCGCTCCCTGCAGTGACCCCTCTGCAGAGTCCCCGCGGGCTGGGTGCAGGCACTGTATCACTGGTCTCTGGTGGACCCCTCGGCTCCGCTCCCTGCAGTGGCCCCTCTGCAGAGTCCCCGCGGGCTGGGTGCAGGCACTGTACCACTGGTCTCTGGTGGACCCCTCGGCTCCGCTCCCTGCAGTGGCCCCTCTGCAGAGTCCCCGCGGGCTGGGTGCAGGCACTGTATCACTGGTCTCTGGTGGAAAGTTGAGGCAGCTCAGCCATGGTTCCTCTGGACGCTCTAGTCTCTAACTTTACTTCCCAACACCGTGCTTGTGGTGCTTCTAGAGGGCCTTTTGTTTAAATTCTGTCTGGGGGTGTCTACCGTTCCGGGGTGTGTAAAGTGATGCTTTTGTCAGCTCTGAGAGGTCATTAGCTGTTGTTTCTTCAATCCATTCCTCTTCCTCTGAGACCACTAAAATGTGGCACGGCCCTGCCCCTCCAGGATTTCGCTGTGTTTGAATCCCTCGCACTCACTCCTTCCTTCTGCCTTCCGTCTCTAATGAAATTCCCTACCTGCTCTTTCATTAATGCTGTTTTTCCTTCCGTGTGTGGACATACTTTGGCTGTTGACACCTCCAAGCGGCGGTGTCCCTGAGGGCCGCCCCCCTCTCCAGCTGCGTGCCCGGCCCTCCCCCAGGTTACCTTCGCATTTTGTCCTTCTGAGTGCCGTCTGGGGGTCTTGATGTCAGGGAGGTGTGTCTCCTGCTCTTGGCCTGCTGGGACTCCGCCTGGCAGCATCCGGCCTGTGTGATCAATCCAGCTGTCGCGGTAGGTTTTGTTTGAGCCATTATAGGCAGTTTGTGTCACACCATAGCAACCAAACCCTGTGCCCTGACCTCTCCAGCTCGGCTTGCAGGATGCGGCCACCGCCATAGGCCATCACCAGGGTCCTTCCTGAATGCCTTCTCTTCTTAAACACCACTCTACCACCCTTAAGTCGTTATACAAAGGCGTTGCTGTTCAGGAAATGAGTCAGGAACGTGATGCTTCTGGATCGCATCACACCCTGCGTTGTTCTCTGTCCCTCCCTCCTGCTCTCTGCCGCGGCCTCAGCCAGTGCTACCTGGTGTCTGTGCCAAGAAGCAACTGCCCTCTGTCTTGGGTCCGGGTGCGCTGATGCTGTGGTGGTGGTGTGGCCCGTGAGAGGGCAGGAAGCAGAAGTCACTACAGAAGCACTGGTCTGCAGGTCTCTCAGCCAGCTGCGTTCGCCCCTTTCTGGCGGTGTGGAGTCTGTCTGTGAATCTGCTGGTTGTGGTTTTCCTGCCTCGTGGCCCCTCTCTGGCCGGGCCGTCAGCTCGTGGGGGGTGTTGGGGTACAGCCTGCACGACCCCGTGCTGCACCGCGCTCTTCAAGGGCCGCACGCCCACCTTAGCCAGCTCCTCTGCCCTGAGCACAGATGAAAGGCTGTGTTACACCACCATGGCCAGGATGCCAGAGCCTTGTGCAGCAGACAGGGCCAACCTGGGCCAGGCCTGCCTGCCGCCTTTCAGCCCCCCTCCCCACCCCCCCAGTGCCCAGGGCTCTTGCCGGACTGGCTCTGTGTTTTCCAGTGGCTGAAGAGACGCTCTCCATTCATCTGCCCCTGTTTGTGGCACCTCAGGGCAGGGCACTGGCAGGAAGGGGGCTGGAAAGCAGGAGGCTGGGCAGCCCCACCTGAGGAGGCTGGTGCCTGGCGGGCTCCCGCAGGGCCTCCTGACGCGCACGCACCCCCGCTCCAGTCTCATGACCCTGCTACGCTGCCAAGTGCACATGGAGCTGGGGCACATGGAGGAGGACGCGGACCAGCTGGAGACGGCCATGGAGCACCTGCGCAAGGCCTCGGCCCTGGACACCCTGGGCGTCTACCAGGACAAGCTCAGGATGGGCTTCAACCGGATACACCTGTGCACCATGCTGTACCACTCCCCAGAGCGCGCAGAGGACAAGGCCAACATGGCCATCCAGCAGGTAGCAGGGCAGGGCCGCGCACCCCAAGACCCAGGCCCTGGCTAAGCCGCAGGACTAGGCCTAGGAGGGGGCTGGGTAGGGCCACAGCCCCTGCGCCAAAAGCCAAAGGCCAAGAGTTCTCACAAGTCCCAGGAAGAGCCACTGCGCACACCGTGCCCGCCATATCAAATCTTGTTTCCGCAGGCCAAAAAAGCCACGCACCCCAAAGACAGTGTGAGGAAGAAGCGTGCGCTTCTGGTGAACGCAGGGCTGGCCCTTGCCCCTGACACCTTCCAGATCGTGCTGGACAGCGAGAACGAAGCCAGAGGTGAGCAGTGCTCCGTCCGCCAAGAGCCGGGCGCTCTTACTTCAGAGGATCCTCCTCGGCTCCGGGCCCGAGGGCCTGGGCTGCCTTGAGCCGGCCCTGCCGCTTCTGCCCAGCAAGGCTGCCTCCTGAGGCTCTGCAAACATAGCTACTCTCAAGGCCAGGTTTGGCCGTGGAGCGGCCTGAGGCCCAGGGACACTGCCTGGGACTCCCACCCAGGGTGGCTACTTGGATCAGACCTAAGTATATTCCACTCCCCCAGACCATCACGGCACACCCACTCCCGCAGACCATCGCACACCCACTCCCCCAGACCATCACGGCACACCCACTCCCGCAGACCATCGCACACCCACTCCCCCAGACCATCGCACACCCACTCCCCCAGACCATCATGGCACACCCACTCCTGCAGACCATCATGGCACACCCACTCCCCCAGACCATCATGGCACACCCACTCCCGCAGACCATCGCACACCCACTCCCCCAGACCATCGCACACCCACTCCCCCAGACCATCATGGCACACCCACTCCCCCAGACCATCATGGCACACCCACTCCCCCAGACCATCGCACACCCACTCCCCCAGACCATCGCACACCCACTCCCCCAGACCATCGCATACCCACTCCCGCAGACCATCGCACACCCACTCCCCCAGACCATCATGGCACACCCACTCCCCCAGACCATCGCACACCCACTCCCCCAGACCATCGCACACCCACTCCCCCAGACCATCGCACACCCACTCCCCCAGACCATTGCACACCCACTCCCACAGGCCATCGCACACCCACTCTTCCAGACCATCGCACACCCACTCCCCCAGACTATCGCACACCCACTCCCGCAGACCATCATGGCACACCCACTCCCGCAGACCATCGCACACCCACTCCCCCAGACCATCATGGCACACCCACTCCCCCAGACCATCGCACACCCACTCCCCCAGATCATCGCACACCCACTCCCCCAGACCATCGCACACCCACTCCCCCAGATCATCGCACACCCACTCCTCCAGACCATCGCACACCCACTCCCGCAGACCATCGCACACCCACTCCCGCAGACCATCACACACCCACTCCCGCAGACCATCGCACACCCACTCCCCCAGGCCATCGCACACCCACTCCCGCAGACCATCGCACACCCACTCACCCGGGCCATTGCACACCCACTCCCGCAGATCATCGCACACCCACTCCCGCAGACCATCGCACACCCACTCTCCCAGACCATCGCACACCCACTCCCGCAGACCATCGCACACCCACTCTCCCAGACCATCGCACACCCACTCCCGCAGACCATCGCACACCCACTCTCCCAGACCATCGCACACCCACTCCCGCAGACCATCGCACACCCACTCCCGCAGACCATCACACACCCACTCCCGCAGACCATCGCACACCCACTCCCCCAGACCATCGCACACCCACTCCCGCAGACCATCGCACACCCACTCACCCAGACCATCGCACACCCACTCCCGCAGACCATCACACACCCACTCCCGCAGACCATCGCACACCCACTCCCCCAGGCCATCGCACACCCACTCCCGCAGACCATCGCACACCCACTCACCCGGGCCATCGCACACCCACTCCCGCAGATCATCACACACCCACTCCCGCAGACCATCGCACACCCACTCTCCCAGACCATCGCACACCCACTCCCGCAGACCATCGCACACCCACTCTCCCAGACCATCGCACACCCACTCCCGCAGACCATCGCACACCCACTCTCCCAGACCATCGCACACCCACTCCCGCAGACCATCGCACACCCACTCCCGCAGACCATCACACACCCACTCCCGCAGACCATCGCACACCCACTCCCCCAGACCATCATGGCACACCCACTCCCCCAGACCATCATGGCACACCCACTCCCCCAGACCATCGCACACCCACTCCCCCAGACCATCGCACACCCACTCCCCCAGACCATCGCATACCCACTCCCGCAGACCATCGCACACCCACTCCCCCAGACCATCATGGCACACCCACTCCCCCAGACCATCGCACACCCACTCCCCCAGACCATCGCACACCCACTCCCCCAGACCATCGCACACCCACTCCCCCAGACCATTGCACACCCACTCCCCCAGGCCATCGCACACCCACTCTTCCAGACCATCGCACACCCACTCCCCCAGACTATCGCACACCCACTCCCGCAGACCATCATGGCACACCCACTCCCGCAGACCATCGCACACCCACTCCCCCAGACCATCATGGCACACCCACTCCCCCAGACCATCGCACACCCACTCCCCCAGATCATCGCACACCCACTCCCCCAGACCATCGCACACCCACTCCCCCAGATCATCGCACACCCACTCCTCCAGACCATCGCACACCCACTCCCGCAGACCATCGCACACCCACTCCCGCAGACCATCGCACACCCACTCCCGCAGACCATCGCACACCCACTCCCCCAGGCCATCGCACACCCACTCCCGCAGACCATCGCACACCCACTCACCCGGGCCATCGCACACCCACTCCCGCAGATCATCGCACACCCACTCTCCCAGACCATCGCACACCCACTCCCGCAGACCATCGCACACCCACTCTCCCAGACCATCGCACACCCACTCCCGCAGACCATCGCACACCCACTCTCCCAGACCATCGCACACCCACTCCCGCAGACCATCGCACACCCACTCCCGCAGACCATCACACACCCACTCCCGCAGACCATCGCACACCCACTCCCCCAGACCATCGCACACCCACTCCCGCAGACCATCGCACACCCACTCACCCAGACCATCGCACACCCACTCCCGCAGACCATCACACACCCACTCCCGCAGACCATCGCACACCCACTCCCCCAGGCCATCGCACACCCACTCCCGCAGACCATCGCACACCCACTCACCCGGGCCATCGCACACCCACTCCCGCAGATCATCACACACCCACTCCCGCAGACCATCGCACACCCACTCTCCCAGACCATCGCACACCCACTCCCGCAGACCATCGCACACCCACTCTCCCAGACCATCGCACACCCACTCCCGCAGACCATCGCACACCCACTCTCCCAGACCATCGCACACCCACTCCCGCAGACCATCGCACACCCACTCCCGCAGACCATCACACACCCACTCCCGCAGACCATCGCACACCCACTCTCCCAGACCATCACACACCCACTCCCGCAGACCATCGCACACCCACTCCCGCAGATCATCACACACCCACTCCTGCAGACCATCGCACACCCACTTCCCCAGGCCATCGCACACCCACTCCTCCAGACCATCGCACACCCACTCCCCCAGGCCATCGCACACCCACTCACCCGGGCCATATACTTTTTTCCACAGAGAGATTCTAAAGGAATCCCCGGCATGCAATCCAGGACCACGCTCACCCTTGACTGTGGCCTTGGAGCCCGCTGTCCAGGACAAGACAGTGGTGGTAGAGTAGCGGGTGGCCTGCACTAGGCAGGGGTGTCATCTCCTCTAGCCCGCGTCTGACTCAGATGCTGACAGTGGGAATCAGAGGCTGCAGTCCACGTCACAGATCTGGGTGAGGGCAAGCTGGGGAGGTCCCTCCGTGCACTGGGAAGGCTGATGCTGTGGTGGCAGCCTGGGAGGGCTGGGCCTGTTGGGCTGTGTTGCGTCTCCTGGTCCTCTCATCCCAAGGTGCCAGAGGCTCCGCTGCAGAGCAGCTGTAGATGTCTGTTGACATCACGGGGGCACCTGTTTTGCTTTATTTTAGTCAGAGGTGGGCCTGTGCCTCCAGCGCCCTGTGGATGCCGCTAATGGTGATGGTGCCAATGCCTTGTGGACCAGCACCTTGTGGTGCCAGAGCCCAGTAGGCGTGGGGCTCCCAGACCGGACATCTGAGCTGGTCAGCAGGGGAACCCTGCTGCCTGAGGCTGTGGGGGAGGGTGCGAGGCCAGCCCAGGCCCTCGGTCCACAGCAGGGCCGCCAGGCAGCTGGCCCGTGGTGACATGGTGAGCTCTCAGAACTCCTGCATCAAGCAGATAAGACTGCCGCGTCTGGAACGGGTGTTGGGCATTGCCAGGGGGCAGCAAGAGACAGGTCGGAGCCTGGCACTTCTGACGGGGAGAGGCGGGACTGCTCTGTGCAGTGGAGGGGAGCCAGGGCATGCTGGCTTCAGATTGGGGCACACCTCCCACCAGCTCATCCCGACCACCGTCCAAAGGCAGCGGGTGCCCACCTGGATCCGCCGGGCGCCCAGGAGCCCACGCAGCCCCGCAGGGCCTCTGCCTGCCGCTGGCACCAGCGTCTCCCAGGAACAGAGGCCCTTACACCCATGTCCTCTGCTGTCCTTTGTTTCTGCTCTCAGTTTCCATTGGGAAAATCAAGGGCCGGTTTTCCAGCCTGTGTGCAAAGGCCCGGCATCACATCATCAGTGTGGACAAGGCGATCGGACACCTGCGGCGCCTGGGGAGCGAGAATGAGAAGGAGAGGTAGCCCTGGAGACCACCCAGCCCTGAGCACCCAGCCCCACCTGAGACCACCCAGCCTCACCCCAGGACCACCCAGCCCCACTGAGACCACCCAGCCCTGAGCACCCAGCCTCACCCCAGGACCACCCAGCCCTGAGCACCCAGCCCCACCTGAGACCACCCAGCCCTGATCACCCAGCCCCACCTGAGACCACCCAGCCCTGAGCACCCAGCCTCACCCCAGGACCACCCAGCCCCACCTGAGACCACCCAGCCCTGAGCACCCAGCCTCACCCCAGGACCACCCAGCCCTGAGCACCCAGCCCTGAGCACCCAGCCTCACCCCAGGACCACCCAGCCCTGAGCACCCAGCCCTGAGCACCCAGCCTCACCCCAGGACCACCCAGCCCTGAGCACCCAGCCCCACCCCAGGACCACCCAGCCCTGAGCACCCAGCCCTACCTGAGACCACCCAGCCCTGAGCACCCAGCCCCACCCCAGGACCACTCAGCCCTGAGCACCCAGCCCTACCTGAGACCACCCAGCCCTGAGCACCCAGCCTCACCCCAGGACCACCCAGCCCTGAGCACCCAGCCTCACCCCAGGACCACCCAGCCCTGAGCACCCAGCTCCACCCCAGGACCACCCAGCCCTGAGCACCCAGCCCTACCTGAGACCACCCAGCCCTGAGCACCCAGCCTCACCCCAAGACCACCCAGCCCTGAGCACCCAGCTCCACCCCAGGACCACCCAGCCCTGAGCACCCAGCCCTACCTGAGACCACCCAGCCCTGAGCACCCAGCCTCACCCCAGGACCACCCAGCCCTGAGCACCCAGCCTCACCCCAGGACCACCCAGCCCTGAGCACCCAGCTCCACCCCAGGACCACCCAGCCCTGAGCACCCAGCCCTACCTGAGACCACCCAGCCCTGAGCACCCAGCCTCACCCCAGGACCACCCAGCCCTGAGCACCCAGCTCCACCCCAGGACCACCCAGTCCTGAGCACCCAGCCCTACCTGAGACCACCCAGCCCTGAGCACCCAGCCCCACCTGAGACCACCCAGCCCCACCTGAGACCACCCAGCCCCACCTGAGACCACCCAGTCCTGAGCACCCAGCCCCACCCCTCCCACCAGGTTGTCCCACCACAGCCAAGAGAGCACTGTGTCTAGAGGTCACTCTTGGGAACCTTCAGCAACCATGCTGTCCTTGTAAATGCTTTCTGACTTCCGCTCTGCCTGCTCTCTTCCTGCTGGGACCTTGGTGGCCAGGATTCAGATTTGGACGGAGTTGGCCAAGGTTGCTCGGAAGCAGGGCGTGTGGGATGTTTGCCGGGCCGCCTGCCGCTTCTGCCTCCTCTATGACAACATCAAAGCCTGGAAACCGTTGAGAATGAAGCGAGGTTGGACACCCACCCAGGGCCGGGGAGGGGCGGCGCAGGCTGGGCTGGGGACACCCACCCTGGGCCGGGGAGGGGCGGCGCAGGCTGGGCTGGGGACCCACCCTGGGCCGGGGAGGGGCGGGGCAGGCTGGGCCTGGAGTCCCCCTGACCCCCCAGGGAGAAGCAGGGCAGGCTGGGCCTGGGGTCCCCCTGACCCCCCAGGGAGGGGCAGCGCAGGCTGGGCCTGGGGTCCCCCTGACCCCCAGGGAGGAGCAGGGCAGGCTGGGCTGGGGTCCCCCTGACCCCCCAGGGAAGAGCAGGGCAGGCTGGGCTGGGGTCCCCCTGACCCCCCAGGGAGGGGCAGCGCAGGCTGGGCTGGGGTCCCCCTGGTCCCCAGGGAGGGGCAGGGCAGGCTGGGCTGGGGTCCCCCTGCTCCCCTGGAGGTCTGGCTCCACAGAAGGCACAGCAGAGGCTGTAATGCCTCCACGCCTGCGGCCTCCAGGGGCAGGCAGGCAGTAGCCGCAGGGCCTGGCCTTGCACGGGGCTTCAGCGCCCCTTCTAGTAGAAAGCAGGATCACATGCCGATACCATGTTCAGCGTGCTCACCTGTGTTCGCCTCAGAAGATACCGCCCGGGGGAGGGGCGGCGGTTCTGTGCGGATCCTGGGGCATTTTGTCCGAGGGGCATTAAGCCCTGTGGGGGAGGGGATCTCCGGGGCCTTGGGCCCATCTCCCTGATGCCGAACCTCTGGGGCACTGGTAGGTGGCTCCAGAAAGCAGGTGACGGTGACCATGACAGCGGCAGCGTGACAGTGGCACCATCGCCACCCACTGGCGCCGCTCCGGCCCGAGCTGCCAGCCTGCCAGGGCACCATGATCACCTCAGAGAGCCCCGTGCTGTCTGTCTGGGTTCACCCGGCACCGTGCCGGGCAGAGGCACAGGCAACAAAGCAGGCCAGGAATTGTTGTGTTTTTGTGGCCTGAGGTCGTATGCAGAGGCTCAAGCCTGTAATTGCGTGTCATTGAGGCATGGAGAGAGGGAGAGCTCAGTCACGTTTTCCAGTTTCCTTCTCCACCAGTGGTTGGCTGTTCACACACTGTCACGCTGGCTGCTCACAGAGGCACAAATAGCATCCTGGTCTAGGCGGGCTCAGACTTAAAACCAGAAAAATCTTTAACTAGCCAACGCACAGAGGGCTGATGGAGTAGCTTAATGTTAGGGCTCCTGCCTAACAAGTGCAAGGACCTGAGTTCAAACCCCGGTACCGCCGAAAGGGAGAGACAGAGGCCAATCTTCTCGATTGCTGCTCCCGCAGCACGGAAGAGGAAAGGTACTGAAGGCTCTGCGCATGACGTCCTGGGCCCGGCTTCCATGAGTCACCAGAAGCACATGTCCCAGGACCTGCTGAGGAAGTTCGCGGAAGTGGGGTTCATCAGTGGCGAGGTGCGTCCCTGGGCGGGGTTCGTCAGTGCAGAGGGGAATTTCTTGTATCTGCGGAGGCTGGGCCATTGTAGACACCAGACTCGGCCACCACTCACACTTTACAAACACGTAGCCCAGGGCCCTTGGTTCTGCTTCCAAGCTAAGCTGTTCTTAGAAGATGTATGAGGAGAAACATATGTCAACATGAAACATGATGTGTGTTGATGTACGTTTCTTAACCAATTCATTGTCATTATAGAGGTGATACACGGAGGAGGGGTTGCAGGTTCTTCCTTTCGTACTGTCTTCTCCTCCCTCATTCTCCCCCCTCCCTCCCGCCCATCTCCACCCACAAGTTGTATATGTAGGTCACCTTCATCAATGTCCAGTGAGCTCCACTGCTGCAAGCTTTCACCCTTTTCCTCGAATTCTGTCCCCTCCCCTGAAGATGTACACTTGAATGCACCAGACACACGGTAAAGAAGACAGAAACTAGAAACTAAAAAACTAAACGAAAAAGAAAGGGAAAAAGAAAAAAAACAAGAAGGCTTGTTTCCATATCTTGGAGTTTGTATGTATATTATATTTTGTAACTGTGAGGAGAAACTTAGGCTTGGTGCCTTTGCGTGTCTCTCCTGAGAGCATCCTCTGTTGGTCTCACTATGTGTGAGCATCTAGAATCCTGAATAATTTGTCATATCCCAGTGCATTTTAGATATAACTTCCACATACCAGAAAGAACGTGTGCTGTTTGTGTCTCTCTGAGCTTGGCTTTTTAACATGATTTGTTCTAGTTCCATCCATTTCCCTGAAAATGATACCATTTTTTTTTGTTGGTCATAGGGCTTGAACTTTGGGCCTGGACACTGTCCCTCAGCTCTTTAGCTCAAGGATAATGCTCTACCACTTGAGCCACAGTGCCACTTCTGGTTTTCTGGTGGTTTATTGGAGATAAGTCTCACAGATGTTCATGCCCAGGCTGGCTTTTGAACCATGATCCTCAGATTTCAGCCTCCTGAGTACCTGGGATTACAGGCATGAGCCACAGGCACCCAGCTATTACTTTATTCTTTCTAATGGCTGTGTAAAATTCTGAGTATGGGTACTACATTTTTGGATCCACTCATCTATTGTGGGGCATCTGGGGTGTTTCTGTATCCTGGCTATTGTGAATAGTGCAGCAGTGAACATGGAGGTGCAGGTGTCCTTATTAGATCCTGACTACTGATGGTCAAGGTAGATGCCCAGGAGTGCTATGGCTGGGTTGTAGGGAAGGTCTGTGTTTAGTTTTTGAGGAACCTCCAGCCCCTTGTCCAAAGTGGTTGTGCTAGGTTACATTACCAACAGTGCCGTAGGGTTCCTTTTCCCCCACATCCCCACCGGCCTTTGTTGTTTGAATTCACAATGCTGACCGATCCAGCTGGGGTGAGATGGAATCTCAGAGTTGTTTTGGATTGCATTTCCTTTATGGCCAGGGACGATGAGCATTTCCTCATGTGTTTCTTTGCCATTCTCACCTCTTCTTCCGAGAAGTCTCTCCTTAGCTACTTTGCCATTTAGTGATTGGCTTATTAGGCTTGGAAGGGGTTTGATTCTGGAGCTCCTTGTATATATCAGATATTAGGCCTTTGTCTGCTATGTTGCTCGTAAAGATCTTTTTTCCCAGTTGTTTGGCTGACTGTCTTTCTAGTTTGCTAACTATATCCTTAGCTGTGCAGAAACTCTTTATTTTGATGTAGCCCCACTTGTCAAGTCTCTCCTATCTGTTGTGTCCCCAGGGCTCTATTTAGGAAGTTTGTATCTGTATGTGTAAGTTCTACTCTCTTGCAGCAGTTTCAGTTTGGGGTGTGACATTGAGTCTCTCAAACACTTGGAATTGATGTAAACATTTTTGTTAGAAATCATGTCTGTGCTGGGCACAAGTGGGTTGCCTGTGTAGTCCCAGCTACGGATGAGGCCAGATGAGGCAGACAAGGTATCAGGACTCTTAGCTCCAACTAACCAACAGAAATTGCAATTGGAGGCACGGTTCCCATCGTAGAATGCTAGCTATGAGTGGAAAAACCTGAACAAGAGTGTGAGCCCTTGAGTTCAAGTCTCAATATTGGCAGAAAAAAAAGAAAAAACAAGAAAGGACTTTGAACCCTAAGTCCAAGGCCACATAGGTAGGATAGGGTGTGTCGCCACTCTTGGAGGATGCAGTTGTAGCGGGTGGGTGACTCCTGCTGGGAGCCTGCAGCTCTTCCCTGAGCCGGCGCCCCGAGGACCGGGGAGACCTCTGAAGTGTCAGGATTCTTGGAGCCCTGGGGCCAGCCAAGGTGGTCTCACCCAGTGGACGTCCTTGGGGACAGGCACAGCCAGCCCCCCGCTAGGTGCTAGGACTCAGGGTTGGAGCTGATGCAAGCGCCTGAGGGAGACAGCTGTCTGTGAGCACAGGGTGGCCCGACGGGGGCCGCCCACCCCGGGCAGGCCGGCCCTCCACCCTGCAGAAGAGGCGTCTGCGGCCACCTCAGAAGAGCGCAGCCAGTAGTGGGCCACTGACAACCGGGAAGGAGAGGAGGGTCAGAGGCCTGAGAGGCATGCTCCCCTGAGACACATAGCTTTAAAGTGAACTGAAAGGTCATGGGGGGAGGGGTTGGGGGTGAAGGGACAGGTCATGGGGTCAGGGGTTAGGGCGAAGGGACAGGTCACGGGGGAGGGGTTGGGGGTGAAGGGACAGGTCATGGGGGGGAGGGGTTGGGGGTGAAGGGACAGGTCATGGGGGGAGGGGTTGGGGCGAAGGGACAGGTCATGGGGGGGAGGGGTTGGGGTGAAGGGACAGGTCATGGGGTCAGGGGTTGGGGCGAAGGGACAGGTCATGGGGGGGAGGGGTTGGGGGTGAAGGGACAGGTCATGGGGGGAGGGGTTGGGGGTGAAGGGACAGGTCATGGGGTGCAGGAGGGGTTTATCTCAGCATGGGGTTGGGGCTCATCATGGAGGTCTCTTCCTTGTCTTTGGCTTTTCCATAGTAAACTGTAAGGATAGGTCCCATCTCCTGCTGCCCTTTCCTGCAGGCCACGGTCCACTTGCTGCGTTCAGAAGGTGTGGAGCTGAATAACCGGGCCATTCCCCCTGAGGACACCAGCCAGCACCCAGCTGGCTACGTACCGGAGCCCCCGGACACCAACCCAGAATGGATCACGTACAGGTCAGGCTCTCACCTGGCCGTCTGCCTACATCTCTAGGCCTTGCCTGTTTTCATGTGTTTCTTCCCTCAAGATAAGGCTGGCTTTGACAATTCAAACATTATTTTTAAAAGCAGGAAAAAAATGCAACAGACCTCTAATGGCTCACAAGGTCTAAAACTCTTAGTATCTGACCCTTGACAGAAAAGATTGCCCAGCCTAGGCCAGCAAGGCAGAGACTGTCCCCACAGGTGCAACGCCCTGAGTGTGTCCTGCTGCCTGCGTGTGAGGTAGAAGGTGGCAGGGAGCTCACAGGGGGAGGGGGTGCAGGGTGGACAAGGATAGCCCAGCAAGGACCCCAGGCCGGCCGCTATCCAAAACAGGTGAGTGAAGGGCCAAGAGCTCAGGCCAGGGGAGGAGCCGAGAGATCAGGAAGAGCTCCATAGGAGGAGGACCTGCCACAGGGGAGGAAGTGCAGAGACCGCCACGGGGGGAGGAAGTGCAGAGACTGCCACGGGGGGAGGAAGTACAGAAGGCCCTGGGGAGGAAGTGCAGAGACTGCCACGGGGGAGGAAATGCAGAGACTGCCACGGGGGAGGAAATGCAGAGACTGCCACGGGGGGAGGAAGTACAGAGACTGCCACGGGGGAGGAAGTGCAGAGACTGCCACGGGGGAGGAAATGCAGAGACTGCCACGGGGGAGGAAGTGCAGAGACTGCCACGGGGGAGGAAATGCAGAGACTGCCACGGGGGAGGAAATGCAGAGACTGCCACGGGGGAGGAAATGCAGAGACTGCCACGGGGGAGGAAGTACAGAGACTGCCACGGGGGAGGAAGTGCAGAGACTGCCACGGGGGAGGAAGTGCAGAGACTGCCACGGGGAGGAAGTGCAGAAGGCCATGGGGAGGAAGTGCAGAAGGCCATGGAGAGTGGCCGCTCAGAGCCGCACACATGTGGCCTGGTGCACTGGGGACCTCCCCGGCATCGTCTGTGCCCCGGGCTGCAGTTGCACACCTTGGAGGGACGGCCTCCAGGAAGCCATGGCAGCTCTGGGAAAGGCTGGGCATCAAGCTGAGCCTTTGTGGTGGTGTGTTTGCAGAACCTGGATAGAAAACCTGTCCCAGTACGCCATGAATAGCTGGCTGCGCTCTGCGGACATCGGGCAGGAGATCGGGGAGGCCTGGATTGTGCAGAACGCCGCCGTCTATATCCTGAACCACAACCACCATCTCATCACGGCTAGGAGGCAGAAGGAGCTGGTGGAAGCCCTGTCCCACCTCCTGCGGGCGGTCAAGGTCACCGGGCACAGTGGGTGGGTGCTGGTGCCACGCTCCTTCGCATGCAGGGGTCAGGGTGTCTGTGCCCACTGCGGTGCAGACACCGGGCCCCCTGCTGCTCCCGGGGAGTTCAGTAAGGCCTGCCACATAGCAAAGAGCAGGAGAGAGAAGACGCCACCTTCCCATCCTGGGTTTTGGAGGGTGGGGCAGGGATGGATCTGGACCCTCTTGGGAGGGACTGGGGCTGTGCAACTATAATGAGGGATCTGTCTACACCAGCTGAACCAAAGCTTATCAAAATGGAATTCTCATGTGTCTGGTTTCCAGTCTGGACAATGGGACTTTAGTTTTTGACCTCAGATGCTGAAGGGGGGAGCCAGGATGGGTGTGCTGCACGGTACTGTGGGCCAGAATCTAGGAGGTGGAGGATGGAAGTGTGAAGGGATCCTGAGCTATGTAGCAAGGTCCCATCTTAAAACACAAACAGGAGTGCAGTAAGTGCTCACCATGGTAAAAGGGACCCTGCCAGGGGTAACTGCTGCGGCCCGCCCCGGCCCGCCCCGGCCCGCCCCGGCCCGCTGCAGGCAGGGCTGCGGTGCTCAGGAGGCCTCTCTTCCAGGGACCCTGTCATGTTGACCATGCTCTGCAACACCCTGGCTCGGGGACTCATCATCAGCTGGATTCCCACCCAGACGCCCGAAAAGTTGAAGAAGGGGATGCGGCCAGTTACGAGTCACACTCCATCCGACTCCTCTGAGATCAAAGAGGCCTTGGAGGTGCAGTCCCAGGGCCTAGGGGCAGGGGTACAGGCCAGGGAGGGGCGCAGGTTCCGGGCCTTGGGGTCTGGGGGGACAGGCCAGGGAGGGGCGCAGGTTCCGGGCCTTGGGGTCTGGGGGGACAGGCCAGGGAGGGGCGCAGGTTCCGGGCCTTGGGGTCTGGGGGGACAGGCCAGGGAGGGGCGCAGGTTCCGGGCCTTGGGGTCTGGGGGGACAGGCCAGGGAGGGGCACGGGTTCCGGGCCTTGGGGTCTGGGGGGACAGGCCAGGGAGGGGCACGGGTTCCGGGCCTTGGGGTACTGGTGGTGGCACGGGGCTTGGACACAGTGAGACAAACGACGGCTGGGCCTAGGCTATGAATCTTGGGACCCCACGCGATCCCTTGTCTCTCCGGTGGAGGTTTGTCCCAGACGGTGGAGGGACGGGGGGAGGGCTCTGTCCTGCGGACTCAGGCCAGCTGGGAGGTTCATGTGGTCACTCTGCGTGCTGGTGGTGGTGCACCGGGCCAAGTTGTGTAAGGGGTGCTGAGGCACAGTGCTGAGAATCCTGTCCTCCCAGCAAGTGACCAGGTTCTGGGGCCCGGCTTTGGGGGCTCCGCCCGCACCCCGTCGCCGTCAGCACACACAAGGCTCTGGCTCTGCCCCATCTGCACTGCACCGTGAGCTGGGAGACCCTGCTCAGCCCCTCTGGGGTGCTGTCGCTGAGTCCACGAGCCCTCCGGAGCTTGAGGACGGGCGTGGGTCCTGCTGCGCAGGTCTGCGAGTTTGGGCTGACCCTGACCAACGGCAGCGTGCCCGAGGAGGTGGTCCCCATCAACATGCGGCAGCAGCTCATCGCCACCTGGGTGAAGGCCAAGCAGCTGCTGCAGCAGCAGATCGGGCTGCGGCTGGGCGTGGAAGAGGTGAGCCCTCCCGCCTCCCCACCAGAGACAGGCAGGGCACTGGCGGTCGGTCTGAGGACGGGAGGCCCCGCGGGCTCTGAGCCTGGACCTCCGTGGGTGCTGCCCCCCCCGTCCCACGCGGCTGTGGGGTGAGGTCAGGAGCGCCACAGCCGGCCTGCAGGGAGCCGTCGGGGAGGCGGGGCCCACGGTGGCAGGCGGGTGCAGGCAGAGGCCGCAGCCCTCAGGAGCCCAGGCCCAGCGGCCGGGCGCCACCTTTCACACCTGAGGTCTCCTTCCTTCTATGAGAAGATAATGGGATGTGAGCACTCTCAACACCAGCCTGGTGTGCAAACGGCTTCCCCGACAGGCTTGCGCTGCCCAGGGCTGACCAGCGGGCTCCCGCTGCCCAGGGCTGACCGGTGGCTGACACTGCCCATGGCTGACCGGCGGCTCCCACTGCCCAGGGCTGACCAGCGGGCTCACGCTGCCCAGGGCTGACGGTGGCTCGCGCTGCCCAGGGCTGACCGGCGGGCTTGTGCTGCTCAGGGCTGACCGGCAGCTCCCACTGCCCAGGGCTGACCAGCGGACTCACGCTGCCCAGGACTGACCGGCGGCTCGCGCTGCCCAGGGCTGACCAGCAGCTCACGCTGCCCAGGGCTGACCGGCGGCTCACGCTGCCCAGGGCTGACCGGCGGCTCGCGCTGCCCAGGGCTGACCAGTGGCTCGCGCTGCCCAGGGCTGACCGGCAGCTCGCGCTGCCCAGGGCTGACCAGTGGCTCCCGCTGCCCAGGGCTGACCAGCGGGCTCACGCTGCCCAGGACTGACCGGCGGGCTCGCGCTGCCCAGGGCTGACCGGTGGCTGATGCTGCCCAGGGCTGACCAGCGGGCTCACGCTGCCCAGGACTGACCGGCGGGCGCTCCCTCTCTCTCCTCCAGGGTGCTGATGATGACATCAGCTGCATGACCCGAGTCCTGGTGGCCATTGAGATGTACTCCTGCAACGGGCTGGGCCTCATGGACTTCAACGTGCCTCCTCTGGCCCAGGTGGGTGTCCAGGAGCCACGCCAGGCCGGGTGTGGAGCGCCTTGGCTCGGAAGGCCTCAGAAGCTGCCCAGGGCAGTCGGGGGGGGGGGTCTTGCGCCATCCACGGAGAGCTCTCCTGTCCCAGGCGGGCGGGGAGGGCACCCACGGGGTCCCCGGTCTGGAGACAGTCCTGGGTGTCAGGGGCACTGGACACTGCTGCGCACCCCACTCACACACCGCCCTCTCTCCCACCACGCACTGCTGGAAGGTAGTGAAAATGGCTTCCGAGTGCAACTGGTCGGACCCCCTGGTGGAGCTGCAGACCCTCACCCGCCTGACCCACTTTGCCCACGCGTCTCGCGACCATGACGTCACCCTGTCCTGCGGTCAGATGGCCACGCGTATGGGCATCCGATACCTGAGGATGATTGACAAGTGAGCCATGCCCAGAGCTGCGGGGAGCTTCCTCCAAGGAAGCAGGAGCTGGTCCTTGCCCAGGCCCGCCTGCAAACCCATCCCGGGGAGGCAGATCTCAGCCCCGCACGCCCCTCGGAGCTGCAGGGTACCGCCCCGGACCCAGACAGCTTTGTTAAAGAGCTCTGAGCAGAGGGACACGGCTGAAGTCAGTCTGAAGTCACCGAGAGACAGCCCAGCGCGGAGGATGGTGGCTCATTATGGGGGGGGCTGTTCGTTCTGGGGGAGCTGCTCATTATTGTGGAGCTGTTCATTATTGGGGAGGCTGCTCGTTCTTGGGAGGCGGCTCGTTCTTGGAGAGGCTGCTCGTTCTTGGAGGAGGCTGCTCGTTCTTGGGGGCAGCTCGTTCTTGGGGGGCGGCTCGTTCTTGGGGGGCGGCACGTTCTGGGGGGCGGCTCGTTCTGGGGGGTGGCTCGTTCTTGGAGGAGGCTGCTCATTCTTGGGGGGCGGCTCGTTCTGGGGGGGCGGCTCGTTCTGGGGGGCTGCTCGTTCTTGGAGGAGGCTGCTCATTCTTGGGGGGCGGCTCGTTCTTGGGGAGGCTGCTTGTTCTTGGGGGGCGGCTCGTTCTGGGGGGCGGCTCGTTCTTGGCTGCTTATTCTGGGGGGGCGGCTCGTTCTTGGGGGGCGGCTCATTCTGGGGTGGCTCATTCTTGGGGGGGCGGCTCATTCTTGGGGGGCGGCTCGTTCTTGGAGGAGGCTCATTCTTGGGGGGGCGGCTCGTTCTTGGGGGGCGGCTCATTCTGGGGCGGCTCGTTCTTGGAGGAGGCTGCTCGTTCTTGGAGGAGGCGGCTTGTTCTTGGGGGGCGGCTCGTTCTGGGGGGCGGCTGCTCGTTCTTGGAGGAGGCTGCTTGTTCTTGGGGGGCGGCTCATTCTTGGGGGCGGCTCGTTCTTGGGGGGTGGCTCATTCTGGGGTGGCTCATTCTTGGGGGGGCGGCTCATTCTTGGGGGGCGGCTCGTTCTTGGAGGAGGCTCATTCTTGGGGGGGCGGCTCGTTCTTGGGGGGCGGCTCATTCTTGGGGGGTGGCTCGTTCTTGGAGGAGGCTCATTCTTGGGGGGGCGGCTCGTTCTTGGAGGAGGCTGCTCGTTCTTGGAGGAGGCTGCTCGTTCTTGGGGGGCGGCTCGTTCTGGGGGGTGGCTTGTTCTGGGGGTGGCTCGTTCTTGGGGAGGCTGCTTGTTCTTGGGGGGCGGCTCGTTCTTGGAGGAGGCTCATTCTTGGGGGGCGGCTCGTTCTTGGAGGAGGCTGCTCATTCTTGGAGGAGGAGGCTCGTTCTGGGGGGCGGCTCGTTCTGGGGGGCGGCTCGTTCTGGGGGGCGGCAGGGCTGCCTGCCCAGGTGTCCCGCGCGGCAGCCCCTGGCCACGGCACCAGGGCAGCTGAGACACACGGCGTTTTCACTTTCCTCCACGGTCTCCATGTTAGCAGTTTGCACGATTCCACAAATTCAGCAGTAGCTGCATATGTCATCCCCTCCTGAGTCCGAGGCTGTTGTAAACAGCGCGGGTTTTCTCGGTGGCTTCCCTGAGCGCAGTGGTCCTGAGCAGTGGACGCCTAAGGCCGCTGCGGGACTTGGGGGTGGCAGTGTCTGTGCTGGCAGGAGTGGGGCTGCCAGGCGGCCGTGAGGGGCAGAGGTGGTAGGGAGCGGAGAGCAGAGCTCTAGTTAGGAGCCACGGTGAGCTGAGCTGCAGAGCCTGTGCTACGCTGGCCTGCCCTCAGGCCGTCCCAGGAGCCTGCCCGCCGCTGGGGGCTGGGTCGGAGAACCCTCCCTGCTCCCGCCATCTCTCCCTGCGGGGCGGGGGCCGGGCGGGGGGCGCCCCTGGGGATCTGAGAGGCAGCCATTCAGGTGGCAGAGACGGGGATGGTGGCCGAAGCAGCGCGGCCACACCTGGCTGCTCTCTCACATCCAAGGTCCTTAGTCCCAGCTTGATTTCTGATTGGAAATTCCCTTAATAAGGTAAAGTTGGAGCACAGGATGGGAGGGTGGCCCTAGGGGCTCTGGAGGTCATCTGTGGGCCGTCACTGCCCCCTGATGGTCAGCACTGGGATTGCACGGCAGGCCCAGGTGGAATGTCTTCTTGCTTTCTGTAGATCAGTTGCTCAGAAAGGGGCCCCAAGTAGGAGGGTTCCCCAGCCCTGGCGCAGCCTCATCTCCCCCTCAGACCACGGGCGCTGGCCGCACGGCGGGACGCTGCAGGCCAGGATCAGCACCTTGGTCTCCGGCTCCTTTGGGCAGAGCGCAGGTGGAGCTGTCTGCTCCTGGTCCCCTAGGAAGTGTCTTTTTCACAGAATGTGTTAAGTTCTCCTGTGAGCCAAGTTTCAGGCAGGTGACCCCAAAACACAGGAAATGGGGAGGGGAGCATGCTGAGGGTGGACGCCGGGCCTCGGTGCGTGCGGTTTGCCATAACTGTAGTATCAGGACCGGAGGGGCCGGGAGGAGCAGCCCGGGGCCTGGGTCCCCACTGCAGGCCTGCCAGATGCCCTTGGGCCAGGCTTCCTCTTGGGCCCGCGAAACAGCCTGATGAAGGCAGAGCCCAAAGAGGCCTGGTCACTGGTGTACGACAAGACGCCCAAAGTAACTTGTTAAAGGGAAAACAGCAGTTAGTAGTTGGGCATGGCGTCTTATACCTGTAATCCCAGCTAGTTGGAAGGCAGAGATTGGGAAGACTATACATCAAGGCCAGGAAGGGCAAAACACATAGAACCTTATCTAAAAAGTAAAGCAAGACAGGACTGTAAGCATGGCTCAGGGAGTAGAGCGCCTTTCTAGCAATGAAGAGGCCCTGAATTCAAACCCTAGTATTGCCAAAACTGAGATAACCTATTTGTGATTGGCTGGACTGGACTCAGCCAGTTAGCTCTGGTTTGGATCTTCCAAGATCTCTGTCAGGGCCAGTCCTGGGGGGCCACCGGTAGCTTCCGTGTCCCAGGGCTCCTGGAGCTGGCTCCAGCCCTGCCAGAAGGCTCTCTAGGCATCATGACTCTGATGAGACACCCCCCACTCCCAGTGTTTCAGGAGTCTCCTACCAGACTCCCAGACACCCAGGTGCACACAGGCCTTCAGCCCAGGCTGTGAGTTTCCAGAGGCCAGGGTCATGTGCCCACCATGGGGGCACATGTGGCCAGCCCAGGCCTGGGACGGGCTGGGGGAGGGCCGCCATCTGTGTGTGCACCTTGCAGGCCAGCAAGCTCTACTTTTCTCCTCTGGGGGGTGTGCGTGTGTGCATGTGCATTTGTCTGCACATGCATGTGCGTGTGTGTGCATGCGAGTGTGTGCTCTGCTGCACTCCTCTAAGCCGTCCTCTGCCCTGCAGGGTGGATGTGCCGCTGGTGGCTGAGATGCTGTGCACGGCCTCCTGCATACAGGGCCGGAGCATCATGGAGAATCTGAAAGGACGGAAGCAGCTGCGGCTGGCCGCAGCCAGGGCCTTTGTGGAGAGTGCCAAGTGCGTGGCTGGGCGGCGAACACAGTGCAGAGGCTCTGCGGGCTGCAGCCAGGGCCTGGCGGGGGGGGGGGGGGAGGTGGACCCTGTGGGGAGGGGGCCAGGCCTTGGCCTGAGAAGGGAGGCGGGGCCTGCGTGGGAAGCAGAGTGTGGGCAAGGCTCAGCAGGCCCCGCCCACGATCCTCTCTGGCAGTGCTACCCGACCTCGTCACTCACTGTGCGTCCAGCCGCTGCTGCGTCCGGGGCACCGTGTGGCTTGGCGGCCCCAGCGGCCTGGGCCCGGGTCCCCGCTGATCGGGAGTGTCCTTGCAGGTTTGGAGGCCTGGCAGGCAGCAGCGCTCTGGTGATGCTGGCGGCCAGACACTACTGGAACACCTGGCTCCCGCTCCTGTCCTCGGCAGCCAACAGGAAGAAGGCCCGGGCGTCTGTCCAGAGGGTGATCAGCATCATCAACAAGACGGAGGCCCAGAAGCCGGTACGCCCCAACCCGCAGGGATGCCTCGGGCCTCTCCCTGGGGGACTGTGTGCTCAGGCACACACCTGCTGGTGGTAGAACCTCCCAGATCCCGGCAGGGCAGGGGCTCCGGCTGACCACAGTGCTGACCACTGACCTCGCTGCCCTGGTCAGAGACTGTCCTGTCCTGCCCCCTTGAACCAGCTTTTCAACAGTAGGAGTTCCTGGCTGCTTTTCCGTCTCAGCTCTGCTTGTCTTCTCCAGCCTTTCTTCTTCCCTTCCTCCCCTGTCCTGTGCCTGGAGGGTTAATGGACACGCTTGCTGTGCAGTGTCTCCTGTGAACCCGGGGGGCCGGGCCTTGCACAGTCCTGACCCACGGCACCGTGTGCGCTGCCCCAGGGCCTGGAGCCTGTTCTCGGGGGTGGAATGCAAGCTCACTTTTGTGACTTGGCATTCCGGTCGCATTGCTGTAATCCTGTGGGTCATTAGACAGGAGAGGCCGCAGGGTGACGGGACCCTGGGCCTCTGACAAGCTGCTGTGGCTCTCGCTCAGGACAAAGGGAGGACCCTGCTCCTGCACCAGTGGCCCACAGCTGACTTCCAGGCCGGCTCTGGGGCTGAAGGCAACTTTCTGCCAGGTTGGTGGCTGCAGGGCCGGCAGGGCCACAAGGTCCGGGGGCTGTGAGGGCCGCCTCTCAGGACACCCGCGCGCGCGCTCCCACAGGTGCTTCTGTGTGTAGACCAGCCGCACGGGGGACGGCCCGTGCCGGGCCCCTCCGGGGCAGAGCCCAGGGCAGCTCTCCTGGTGTGTGCACAGACACATGTTTCTATTGAAGCTGGCTTTCTATCCCTAACGAGGACATTGAGGTACACTTGGGGGGAGGGGAGCCACAGGAACCTAGCAGCACGAGAACCCTGACCACCACGTTCACTTTCACCGGGCCGGTCATCGTTCTGTGGAAAGCAGCCCGCCTGCTGACCCGGAGCCCTCCGAGTCCCACTGGCCCTGAGAGTCAAGGCAGGCCCCCGCGGGCTCCAATACAGCAGGCAGAGCCTGGGCCCCAGGCAGAGTCCCCAGCCCATCCTCCCCCCCTCCGCCCAGGGGACAGGGGCACGGTAGACTGCCTGCTGATACAGACATGCAGGGCTTGAATCCATGCTGCAGTCCACTCCTCAAAACGAACTTTAGATAGGTTAACTGTTAAAAAAAAAAAAAAATGCATCGGAACTGGTCGCCAGTAGCTCACACCTGTCATCCTAACTACCCAGGAGGCTGAGATCTGAGGACCATGGTTCAAAGCCAGCCTAAACAGGAAAGTCCATGACGCTCTTATCCTCAATTAACCACCAAAAAAGCCGGAAATGGAGCTGTGGCTCAAGTGGCAGAGTGCTAGCTTTCAGCAAAACAGTTCTGGGGATGGCCTCAGGACTGACATGCTATCCAAAGCCCTGGATCAGAAAGCAGAGTTGGGAGGGACGAGGCTTACTTTCAAGTAAAACAGTTAAAACTTGCTGAGGATAGAAAGCGGACGGATTTCCAGTCAGACTGGGACCGCACATCCTGTCTGGCTGCAGCCCTTGACGCCCAGGCAGCAAGGCCCTGTGCTGGTCACTGCAAGCAGGGGCTCCGGCTCAGCCCAGCTCAGCTCAGACCTGTTCCTGCAGTCCGGCCGTCACCCTGAGGCCGGGCTGGACCCCAGACTCCCCCTACACAAGGCCTTCCCGAATGTCCAATGACCAAGGACAGGAGCAGCTACACCTCCCTGCAGTGGCTGAGACCACAGCCCAGGCAGGACACGCCGAGCACACCACAGGGACCACAGGCAGGACACGCCGAGCACGCCGCAGGGACCACAGGCAGGACACGCCGAGCACGCCGCAGGGACCACAGGCAGGACACGCCGAGCACACCGCAGGGACCACAGGCAGGACACACCGAGCACACCGCAGGGACCACAGCCCAGGCAGGACACGCCGAGCACACCACAGGGACCACAGGCAGGACACGCCGAGCACACGGCAGGGACCACAGCCCAGGCAGGACACGCCGAGCACACGGCAGGGACCACAGCACAGGCAGGACACGCCGAGCACACCGCAGGGACCACAGGCAGGACACGCCGAGCACACCGCAGGGACCACAGGCAGGACACACCGAGCACACCGCAGGGACCACAGCCCAGGCAGGACACGCCGAGCACACCACAGCCCAGGCAGGACACGCCGAGCACACCGCAGCCACCACAGCCCAGGCAGGACACGCCGAGCACACCGCAGGGACCACAGCCCAGGCAGGACACGCCGAGCACACCACAGGGACCACAGGCAGGACACGCCGAGCACGCCGCAGGGACCACAGCCCAGGCAGGACACGCCGAGCACACCGCAGGGACCACAGGCAGGACACGCCGAGCACACCGCAGGGACCACAGCCCAGGCAGGACACGCCGAGCACACCGCAGGGACCACAGCCCAGGCAGGACACGCCGAGCACACGGCAGGGACCACAGCCCAGGCAGGACACGCCGAGCACACCACAGGGACCACAGCCCAGGCAGGACACGCTGAGCACACCGCAGGGACCACAGCACAGGCAGGACACGCCGAGCACACCGCAGGGACCACAGCACAGGCAGGACACGCCGAGCACACCACAGGGACCACAGCCCAGGCAGGACACGCCAAGCACACAGCAGGGACCACAGCCCAGGCAGGACACGCCGAGCACACCACAGGGACCACAGGCAGGACACGCCGAGCACACCACAGGGACCACAGGCAGGACACGCCGAGCACACCGCAGGGACCACAGCCCAGGCAGGACACGCCGAGCACACCACAGGGACCACAGCCCAGGCAGGACACGCCTAGCACACCGCAGGGACCACAGCCCAGGCAGGACACGCCAAGCACGCCGCAGGGACCACAGCCCAGGCAGGACACGCCAAGCACACCCTTGGAAAGGGAGAACAGCCTGGCTCAGCCAGTCTGTCCTCTGCCTCAGACGGCGTCTGTCCTCTGTGCCCCAGACGGTGTCTGTCCTCTTTGCCTCAGATGGCATCTGTCCTCTCTAACTCAAACAGTGTCTGTTCTTTCTAACTCCGATGGCATCTGTCCTCTACCTCAGATGACGTCTGTCCTATATACCTCAGACAGGGTCTGTCCTGTGTGCCTCAGACGGCATCTGATTTCCATGTCTGTGTGCACAGCAGAGGGCTGCTGAGCGTGCTGCCGATAGTGGTGTGGGAAGCCAGGCCAGGGCCTAGGCGTGGGGGGGGAGGGGGGTCCAGGGCTAAGAGGGCAGGTTCGTGCAGACCATGGAGCCGAGCAGAGCCGCTGGAGCTGCCCAGTGTCATTAACCCAGGACGCATGCCAGCGACAGCAGTGTGTGCGATGTCATCCGTGCCGTACCTGAGCACTGGTGCCCGGCACTTCCGGAGCAGACACCCACCCCCTACTGGCCTTTACCCCATGCCTGAGGGCCTGTTGGAGCTGGTGGGGAGGAGGGCGCCAGGGGCCCTGGCAACAGGGGCGGTTCCGTCAGACAGGCTGCAGGCAGGGAGCCGCCTGGCCTGGCCTGCAGGACAAGTGCCTGCCTTACACCTCTTGGGTAGCAGGCTCAGATCCAAGACTGCAGGGGGTGGGGGGTCTCAGGAGTTCAGAGGTCAGAGAGCGTCAGGTAGTAAGCAAGGAGCCAGCCGCCCAGCCCCACCCCTCCTGCTCTGTCCCCAGGGGCGGAGGATGACCTCTCCCTCCGCGCAGCGCTCTACGGCCTCCTCTTCCACAGTCATGCCGACAAGGAGGACTGGGAGGGGGGCCTCAGGGTGCTGGATGAGGCCGTGCAGATACTCCCCCGGACGGCCCACCGCCTGTGAGTGCCCTGATTCCCCATCCCCACCCCCCCCACACACACCTCATCCCCCATCCCCACCCCCCCCACACACCTCATCCCCCATCCCCACCCCCCACACACACCTCATCCCCCACACCTCATCCCCCACACACACCTCATCCCCCATCCCCACCCCCCACACACACCTCATCCCCCATCCCCACCCCCCACACACACCTCATCCCCCATCCCCACCCCCCACACACACACCTCATCCCCCATCCCCACCCCCCACACACACACCTCATCCCCCATCCCCACCCCACACACACACCTCATCCCCCATCCCCACCCCCCACACACACCTCATCCCCCATCCCCACCCCCCACACACACCTCATCCCCCATCCCCACCCCCCACACACACCTCATCCCCCATCCCCACCCCACACACACACCTCATCCCCCATCCCCACCCCCCACCCCCCACACACACCTCATCCCCCATCCCCACCCCCCACACACACCTCATCCCCCATCCCCACCCCCCACACACACCTCATCCCCCATCCCCACCCCCCACACACACCTCATCCCCCATCCCCATCCCCCATCCCCATCCCCCATCCCCATCCCCCACACACACACCTCATCCCCCACACCTCATCCCCCATCCCCATCCCCCCCACACACCTCATCCCCCATCCCCATCCCCATCCCCCACACATACACCTCATCCCCCATCCCCATCCCCCACAAACACCTCATCCCCCATCCCCATCCCCCATCCCCATCCCCCACACATACACCTCATCCCCCATCCCCATCCCCACCCCCCACACCTCATCCCCCATCCCCATCCCCCACACACACCTCATCCCCCATCCCCATCCCCCCCCACACCTCATCCCCCATCCCTATCCCCCCACACACACCTCATCCCCCATCCCCATCCCCCACACATACACCTCATCCCCCATCCCCATCCCCCCCCACACACCTCATCCCCCATCCCCATCCCCCACACATACACCTCATCCCCCATCCCCATCCCCCCCACACCTCACACTCTCCACACACACACACCTCATCCCCCATCCCCATCCCCCACATACACACCTCATCCCCCATCCCCATCCCCCACACACACACCTCATCCCCCATCCCCATCCCCCACAAACACCTCATCCCCCATCCCCATCCCCCATCCCCATCCCCCACACATACACCTCATCCCCCATCCCCATCCCCACCCCCCACACCTCATCCCCCATCCCCATCCCCCACACACACCTCATCCCCCATCCCCACCCCCCACACACACCTCATCCCCCATCCCCATCCCCCATCCCCATCCCCCACACACACCTCATCCCCCACACCTCATCCCCCATCCCCATCCCCCATCCCCATCCCCCACACACACACCTCATCCCCCACACCTCATCCCCCATCCCCATCCCCCCCACACACCTCATCCCCCATCCCCATCCCCCATCCCCATCCCCCACACATACACCTCATCCCCCATCCCCATCCCCCACAAACACCTCATCCCCCATCCCCATCCCCCATCCCCATCCCCCACACATACACCTCATCCCCCATCCCCATCCCCACCCCCCACACCTCATCCCCCATCCCCATCCCCCCCACACACCTCATCCCCCATCCCCATCCCCCCCCACACCTCATCCCCCATCCCTATCCCCCCACACACACCTCATCCCCCATCCCCATCCCCCACACATACACCTCATCCTCCATCCCCATCCCCCCCCACACACACCTCATCCCCCATCCCCATCCCCCACACATACACCTCATCCCCCATCCCCATCCCCCCCACACCTCACACTCTCCACACACACACACCTCATCCCCCATCCCCATCCCCCACACACACACCTCATCCCCCATCCCCATCCCCCCCACACACACCTCATCCCCCATCCCCATCCCCCACACACACCTCATCCCCCATCCCCATCCCCCCCACACCTCACACTCTCCACACACACACACCTCATCCCCCATCCCCATCCCCCACACACACACCTCATCCCCCATCCCCATCCCCCACACACACACCTCATCCCCCATCCCCATCCCCCACACACACACCTCATCCCCCATCCCCATCCCCCACACACACCTCATCCCCCATCCCCATCCCCCATCCCCATCCCCCACACACACACCTCATCCCCCATCCCCATCCCCCCCACACACCTCATCCCCCATCCCCATCCCCCCCACACCTCACACTCTCCACACACACACACCTCATCCCCCATCCCCATCCCCCCCACACCTCATCCCCATCCCCATCCCCCACACACACACCTCATCCCCCATCCCCATCCCCCCCACACCTCACACTCTCCACACACACACACCTCATCCCCCATCCCATCCCCCCCACACCTCATCCCCCATCCCCATCCCCCACACACACACCTCATCCCCCATCCCCCACACAGACCTCATCCCCCCACACACCTCATCCTCTCCACACACACACACACACACACCTCATCCACCCACACACCTCATCCCCCCCACACACCTCACCCCACATCCCCATCCCCACACAGACCTCATCCCCCCACACACACCTCACACACATACACATACACACACACACCTCATTCACACAAACACACACCTCAACCTCTCCACACACACACACCTCACCCCACATCCCCATCCCCACACAGACCTCATCTCCACACACACACACCTCATCCTCTCCACACACACACACACACACACACACACACACACCTCATCCCCCCACACTTCTCACATACACACACACCTCATCCCCCACACACCTCTCACACACACACCTCATCCCCCCACACCTCACACACACACCTCACCCCCCACACCTCATATACACACACCTCATCTCACACACACACACACCTCACACACACACACCTCATACACACACACACCTCACCCCCACACCCACCTCATACACACACACACCTCACCCCACACACACCTCATACACACACACACCTCACCCCCACACCCACCTCATACACACACACACCTCACCCCACACACACACCTCATACACACACACCTCACCCCCACACACCTCATACACACCTCACCCCCCACACACCTCATACACACACACCTCACCCCCACACACCTCATACACACACACACCTCACCCACACACACCTCATACACACACACACCTCACCCCCACACACCTCATACACACACACACCTCACCCACACACACCTCATACACACACACCTCACCCCACACACACCTCATACACACACACACCTCACCCCCACACACCTCATACACACACACACCTCACCCACACACACCTCATACACACACACCTCACCCCACACACACCTCATACACACACACCTCATACACACACACACCTCACCCCCACACACCTCATACACACACACCTCATACACACACACCTCATACACACACACACCTCACCCCCACACACCTCATACACACCTCACCCCCCACACACCTCATACACACACACCTCACCCCCCACACACCTCATACACACACACACCTCATCTCTCACACACACACACCTCACCCCCCCACACACACCTCATACACACACACACCTCATACACACACACACCTCATCTCTCACACACACACACCTCACCCCCCACACACACCTCATACACACACACTTCACCCCCTCTCTCACCTCACCCCCCCAACACACACCTCACCCCCACACACACCTCATACACACACACACCTCATACACACACACACCTCATCTCTCACACACACACACCTCACCCCCCACACACACACCGCCCCCTTTCCTCTGTAGCTTATCTGCTGGCCACGCAGTCCTCTCCATGCAGGTGTGTGTGTGTGTGTGTGTGCGTGCGTGCACACACACACACATGTGTGCACGTGCAGGTGTGGACATGCAGTTCAGGCATTGACTCACTTTTCTTCAGCTTGATTTTCAAACACATGGTCATTGTGAAGGCCAAACTTGGGCAGAATTTCACCATGGAGATTCAGAAGTTCAAGGATGAGAGTGAAGACTACTTGGCACACATGTGGCACCGCCTCGCCGTGAACTCCAAGAGCATCCTGGGAGAGCTCACCTGCTACCAAAACGCCATCCAGGCCCTGCAGGTCTGTGCTCAGCCGGCCCTGGACAGGGCAGGGCAGACTTGCTGATCCAGGCAGAGAGGGGACTCACTGGGGTCAGGGGCTGGCCAGGGCCAGGAGAGCCTGGGCAAAGGCACAAGGCAGCCGAGCGCCAAGAAGAGCCTGTGGGCATGCCCCCATGGTGACGGTGGGTGACAGGAGCCAAGGGACCACTTGGTGCCCTGGGAGGATTGGTGCTGGCCCTCAGCGCTGCCCTGGTCAGTGAAGTGCCATCACGGTGCCTTTCTGGTGTATTCTATTAGAGGCCAGAGAGCAACCAGCAGAAGGTGGACTACATCCTGGAGTTCAGCGAGTGGCTGTACCTCAGGCAGTTTCCTCTTGAAGAAATCATCGCCAAACTCACGTGGGCAATTGGGCTCTTGCTGGCCATGACATCCACCCAAGACACATCAGAGCCGGAGCCGGAGTTGGAAAGTGAGGACCCAGCACCCCCACCCCAATTCCATACCCCACAGGGGCCCACGGTCCTGGTCCACCACACCCTGCGGGTGCCATGGTCCTGGTCACCACAGTCTGCGGGGTGCCATGGTCCTGGTACACCATGCCCTGCGGGTGCCACGGTCCTGGTCCACCATGCCCTGCGGGTGCCACGGTCCTGGTCCACCATGCCCTGCGGGTGCCACGGTCCTGGTCCACCATGCCCTGCGGGTACCACGGTCCTAGTACACCATGCCCTGCGGGTGCCACGGTCCTGGTACACCACAGTCTGCAGGGTGCCACGGTCCTGGTACACCATGCCCTGTGGGTACCACGATCCTGGTCCACCACGCCCTGCGGGTGCCACGGTCCTGGTCCATTATGCCCTGCGGGTGCCATGGTCCTGGTCACCACACCCTGAGGGGTACCACGATCCTGGTCCACCACGCCCTGCGGGTGCCACGGTCCTGGTCCACTATGCCCTGCGGGTGCCATGGTCCTGGTCACCACACCCTGAGGGGTACCACGGTCCTGGTCCACCATGCCCTGCGGGTGCCACGGTCCTGGTCCACCATGCCCTGCGGGTGCCACGGTCCTGGTCCACTATGCCCTGCGGGTGCCATGGTCCTGGTCACCACACCCTGAGGGGTACCACGGTCCTGGTCCACCATGCCCTGCGGGTGCCACGGTCCTGGTCCACCATGCCCTGCGGGTGCCACGGTCCTGGTCCACCATGCCCTGCGGGTGCCACAGACCTGGTTATTGTGATCCTGGCCTGTGGCCTTGTAAGCAATAAAGTGTGCTCCCAGCAGAAGCTGGGACACTTGGAAGGTTCCGGCCAGCCTGCCACCACCCACCAGCCGGCAGGCTGCAGGCACCTTGGGCTGAGCAGCAAGCCAGGCTGCTGGGGCCTGGCTGCTGCATCCTGAGCATGGGCCGCTGGGACCTCGTGGAAGGAGAGGCTGGCAGAAGGCTGGGGCATCCCTGACACCACAGTCACCCTGGGCCTCAAAGGCGGCCCTGGGGAGTGCAGATGACCATGCCTCCCATGGCCATCCCGCAGGTCCACCCACAGTGACCATGGCTCCCATGGCCATCCCGCAGGTCCACCCACAGTGACCATGGCTCCCACGGCCATCCCGCAGGTCCACCCACAGTGACCGTGGCTCCCACGGCCATCCCGCAGGTCCACCCACAGTGACCATGGCTCCCACGGCCATCCCGCAGGTCCACCCACAGTGACCGTGGCTCCCACGGCCATCCCGCAGGTCCACCCACAGTGACCATGGCTCCCACAACCTTCCCGCAGGTCCACCCAGTGACCATGCCTCCCACGGCCATCCCGCAGGTCCACCCACAGTGACCATGGCTCCCACGGCCATCCCGCAGGTCCACCCACAGTGACCATGGCTTCCACGGCCATCCCGCAGGTCCACCCACAGTGACCATGGCTCCCACGGCCATCCCGCAGATCCACCCACAGTGACCATGGCTCCCACGGCCATCCCGCAGACCCACCCACAGTGACCATGGCTCCCACGGCCATCCCGCAGGTCCACCCACAGTGACCGTGGCTTCCACGGCCATCCCGCAGGTCCACCCACAGTGACCGTGGCTCCCACGGCCATCCCGCAGGTCCACCCACAATGGCCCTAGAAGAAGAGCTGAGGCCCATGGAGGTGACCTCTGGCCCAGGTGGTGCTGGCCGGTCCGGCGCCATCAGGATGGACAGAGGGCCTTCTCAGAGCCCCCAGTCCCTTGTGCAGGGGGAGCTGTGTGGATTGGGACTCCGGGGCCCTGCAGCACTCTGCTCAGGACTGGGTCCGGAGTCCTCAGGAGGTCTGGGGTACTGGGTCGTTCCACAGAGGGGAGATTTGGACAGCCAGGCACTCCATACAGTCTCGCTCGGAAGGGTGGATGAGCCCTGTGGCCTGGGGTCCACGCAGCCGCGCGTGGGCAACTGGCCCTGGCCGGCACGCATGCCCTCTGCTGGAGGACCCCTCTGTCCTGGGCTTCAATATCAAGAATCAGGAAAGAGGAAGGGCCGGGAAAGTGCCAGCCTCCATCTGCATGCAAGAGCAGCAGGGAAGAC
This sequence comes from Dipodomys merriami, assembly GCF_024711535.1. NCBI lineage: Eukaryota > Metazoa > Chordata > Mammalia > Rodentia > Heteromyidae > Dipodomys > Dipodomys merriami. The sequence goes on along the minus strand of NW_027206424.1, from coordinate 5,603,010 downwards.
CTGCCCAGCTGGCAGCCAGCCCACATGTCCAGCAAGTCACAGCTGGAGCCTCCTGAGACACACCCGCCAGGCACCCCCCGCTCCCCGGCCCGGCCTGGGCTGGCAGCCTGGCTCTTCCCAGAGGGTCAGGCTTCTTGTCTCCCAGAACCAGGGAGAAAAGTGAGGACACTTGGGGTGAGGCTAACAGCCCCGTCAGAGGGCAGGGCAGGGCAGGGCGGCCAGGTCACCACGCGGGAGAGGAGGGCCTGCGGCCACCGGGCACCCCAGCCCAGCCCTCCCTGAGCCTCAGGCCCCTCTGTGCACAGGGGAGAACAAGGCTGCTGGCACCCACGTGGAGGGGTCGGAGGCGCAGGACCAGAGCCCCGCGACCCTCTCCTTGGAGCAGTTGCAGAGCATGCGGCAGCTGGAGCTCCTGGCGCGCGTGCACATCCTGCGGGCCCTGATGCTGACGCCCAGCTCTGCCAACTACCAGAACGACTGCCTCATGGCCTTCACCTTTTTCAGGCACATCTGGAAGGTGAGGCCACCCGCGCGCCCAGCAGGCCCTGGGCCAGAAACCACGGGGCCGCACCGCTGCCCCTGCGGAAGATGGCAGTAACCAGAACCTCGTCTGATGAGCTTCATTTCCTCCCGTCCTCTTGTCTCTTTCCTCCCTCTTCCCTTCCTCCCTCCTTCCTCTCCTTTCTTCTTGTAGTTGTCGGCAGAACTGGGGATTAAACCCAGTGCCACCTCCTTCCTAGGCAAACATGCGACCGTGGGTTTTTAAATGTTGTTCCTGAACTAGGCCTTTGCACTGGCCGTGCCAAGGCTGGCCTCACGCCCTGCCTCTGCATCCCAACAGGCCGGATTGCAGCCTGAGCCACCACAGCTGCTGCTCCCCATGCTCACAGCAAAATACCTGCAGGACATAGGCAAGCTCTCTCCCTGTGCTTTCCTCCTTTTCAGCTTCCCGAAACACTCGGTCCACGTTGCCTCACCCTCCACACTGTCCACGTTGCCTCACCTTCCACACTGTCCACGTTGCCTCACCCTCCACACTGTCCACGTTTCCTCACCCTCCACACTGTCCACGTTTTCTCACCCGCCACACTGTCCACATTTCCTCACCTTCCACACTGTCCACGTTTTCTCACCCGCCACACTGTCCACGTTTCCTCACCTTCCACACTGTCCACGTTTCCTCACACTCCACACTGTCCACGTTTTCTCACCCGCCACACTGTCCACATTTCCTCACCTTCCACACTGTCCACGTTTTCTCACCCGCCACACTGTCCACGTTTCCTCATCTGCCACACTGTCCACATTTCCTCACCCTCCACACTGTCCACGTTTTCTCACCCGCCACACTGTCCATGTTTCCTCACCTTCCACACTGTCCACGTTTCCTCACCCACCACACTGTCCACGTTTCCTCACCCACCACGCTGTCCACGTTTCCTCACCTGCCACACTGTCCACGTTTCCTCACCTCCACACTGTCCACATTTCCTCACCTTCCACACTGTCCACGTTTCCTCACCTTCCACACTGTCCATGTTTCCTCACCTTCCACACTGTCCACGTTTCCTCACCCTCCACACTGTCCATGTTTCCTCACCTTCCACACTGTCCACGTTTTCTCACCCGCCACGCTATCCACGTTTCCTTACCCACCACACTGTCCACGTTTCCTCACCCACCACGCTGTCCACATTTCCTCACCCGCCACACTGTCCACGTTTCCTCACCTTCCACACTGTCCACGTTTCCTCACCCGCCACACTGTCCACATTTCCTCACCTTCCACGCTGTCCACGTTTCCTCACCCTCCACACTGTCCACGTTTCCTCACCTTCCACGCTGTCCACGTTTCCTCACCCACCACACTGTCCACGTTTCCTCACCTTCCACACTGTCCATGTTTCCTCACCTTCCACGCTGTCCACGTTTTCTCACCCTCCACACTGTCCACGTTTCCTCACCTTCCACACTGTCCACGTTTCCTCACCTTCCACACTGTCCACGTTTTCTCACCCGCCACACTGTCCACGTTTCCTCACCTTCCACACTGTCCACGTTTTCTCACCCGCCACACTGTCCACGTTTACTCACCTGCCACACTGTCCACGTTTCCTCACCTGCCACACTGTCCACGTTTCCTCACCTGCCACACTGTCCACGTTTCCTCACCTGCCACACTGTCCACATTTCCTCACCCGCCACACTGTCCACGTTTCCTCACCTGCCACACTCTGTGTCCTCACATCTCAGTCCATGTTTCATCACCCGCCACACCCTGTTGTCCTCACATCTCTGTCCACATTTTCCCACCCTTCCACACCCTGTGTCCTCAGAGCTCTGTCCACATTTTCCCACCCTGCCACACTCTGTCTTCAGAGCTCTGTCCACGTTTTCCACCCTTCCATACTCTGTGTCCTCAGAGCTCTGTCCACGTTTCCTCACCCGCCACACTCTGTGTCCTCAGAGCTCTGTCCATGTTTTCCACCCTTCCACACCCTGAGTCCTCAGAGCTCTGTCCATGTTTTCTCACCCGCCACACTCTGTGTCCTCACATCTCTGTCCACGTTTTCCACTCTTCCACACTCTGTGTCCTCACATCTCTGTCCACGTTTCCTCACCTGCCACACTCTGTGTCCTCAGAGCTCTGTCCACGTTTTCCACTCTTCCACACCCTGTGTCCTCACATCTCTGTCCACGTTTTCCACCCTTCCACACCCTGAGTCCTCAATGGAGCCTCTGGTGCTCCCCTAGACCCATCCCAGCATCATTGTTGTAGCAGTATCCAATCTGCCCATTGGAGGCCCACATACACAATGCTCAGCAGCTGTTGTGAGTCTTCTGTCTGCAGTCCTGACCAGCTCAGACTCCCTGTGCAGTGGACCTGCCTACTCCCCTCCCCTCCCCTCCCATCCTCTCCCTGTGGGGCCCGAGCCTGTGCCTCCGTCCAGCCCCTGTGCAGCGTCCATGAGCACAGGCCGGCTACAGTACAGGCTAAGGGGAAGTTCTCAGCTGCGGGAACCCACCACCGTGTGCAGGCCCAGCCTGTAGCAGAGGATGAACTGTGCCTGCCCCTCCAGGACCCTACCTAGGGCCGCCCAACCCAGGCCTGGCCCCAAGTCCCAGAGCCACGAAGAAAACAGGCCTGCCAGCAAGAAGCCCGGATGGTGGGGACCTCAGTTGTAACTGAGGACCTCAGCTGAGAGTCAACTCCAGATGTCTCCAAGGACCACACGTACACCGAGTGTCCTGCCTCAAGTCCACCCATGTGCTTGTAGGCAGGGTCGTGGCCCCAGGCACTGGGCAGACCGCCCTGTTCTCCAGGGAACGGCAAAGCCCTGGGACCTGGGAGCTCCCTGGAGGGCAGGGAGGACTGGCACGGGGTCTGTCTGAATGCTGTCAACGTGAATACCATTCTTTCTCAGATCACTCTGTCAAAAGGAGGACAATTAATTCCAGAAAAGTCTGTAGCAGCGACCAGTTCACAAATACTTTTGCCTAAAAAAGAGAAGGAGAAAGGCAAAGAGAAAGAGAAGGAGAAAAGTAAAGAGAAGGAGAAAGAAAAGGGAAAGGAGGAGAAGGAGAAGGAAAAGGAGAAGGAAAAGGAGAAAGAGAAGGAGAAATGGAGAGAGAGCAAGCAGGTACTCAGTCCTGAGGGCAGTGGGCAGTGGGCAGTGGGCAGTGGGCAGCAGAGGGTGAGGCTGTACGGCCTATGTCTGAAACCCCTTCTTCCCTATTTAGACCACTTGCATTCAGGCTGGGGGTCCTTACAATCCATTCCTTGCCTCACAGCCGAAGGCAGTGATCTCACTGGCAGCCCAAGCCTGCAGTGGTCCCCTGGCATGCGCTCTGCACACACGGGCGGCTCAGTGGACTGGCGTGTGCTCTGCATACGCGGGCGGCTCAGTGGACTGGCATGGACGTGCACACGCAGGCGGCTCAGTGGACTGGCATGCGCTCTGCATACACGGGTGGCTCAGTGGACTGGCGTGGGCGTGCACACATGGGCAGCTCAGTGGACTGGCGTGGACGTGCACATGCAGGTGGCTCAGTGGACTGGCGTGGGCGTGCACACGTGGGCGGCTCAGTGGACTGGCATGGACGTGCACACATGGGTGGCTCAGTGGACTGGCGTGGACGTGCACACGTGGGCGGCTCAGTGGACTGGCGTGGACGTGCACACGTGGGCGGCTCAGTGGACTGGCATGCGCTCTGCATACACGGGTGGCTCAGTGGACTGGCATGCGCTCTGCATACACGGGCGGCTCAGTGGACTGGCATGGGCGTGCACACGCGGGTGGCTCAGTGGACTGGCGTGGACGTGCACACGTGGGTGGCTCAGTGGACTGGCGTGGGCGTGCACACGCGGGTGGCTCAGTGGACTGGGTTGGGACGTGCACATGCGGGCGGCTCTGGACTGGCATGGACGTGCACATGCAGGTGGCTCAGTGGACTGGCGTGGACATGCACATGCAGGTGGCTCAGTGGACTGGTGTGGACGTGCACACGCGGGCGACTCAGTGGACTGGGTTGGGATGTGCACACGTGGGTGGCTCAGTGGACTGGCGTGGATGTGCACACACGGGCGGCTCAGTGGACTGGCATGGATGTGCACACACGGGCGGCTCAGTGGACTGGCGTGGACGTGCACACGTGGGTGGCTCAGTGGACTGGCGTGGACGTGCACACGTGGGTGGCTCAGTGCACTGGCGTGGATGTGCACACGTGGGTGGCTCAGTGGACTGGCGTGGATGTGCACACACGGGCGGCTCAGTGGACTGGCGTGGACGTGCACATGCGGGTGACTCAGTGGACTGGCGTGGACGTGCACACGCGGGCGGCTCAGTGGACTGGCGTGGACATGCACACGCGGGCAGCTCAGTGGACTGGGTTGGGACGTGCACACGTGAGTGGCTCAGTGGACTGGCGTGGACATGCACACGTGGGTGGCTCAGTGGACTGGTGTGGACATGCACACGCGGGCGGCTCAGTGGACTGGCGTGCACTCTGCACACATGGCGCAGCTCAGTGGCCCTGCTTGGCCAGCTGAATTTGGGTCTCGGTGTGCCAGGGTGGGGGCTGGGATCCTGGGGGGGAGCAAACCACTTTCCTCATATTCCAAAGCTTCTCGAACATCCATGAGATTATTTCATCATCAAACATTAGCTCCTCCCCTGCAAAGCAAGTCTAGAAACTGCGTGTTGGCCCGACTCCCAGAGGCAGAGCCGGCAGGGCGCTCCACTAAGTCACAGGACCTTGGAGTGGGCCCTGAGCCCCGCCCGCCCAAGCTGTGTGCCCCGAGGGCCCAGAGAGAGGGCCAGGGTGCGTGGCCCAGGACCACCCCCGCCCTGCCCGGCAGCCTGGGCACACCGCGGTTTCTCCACCTTGCAGACGCAGGTCCTGGCTAACAAGAGGCCCGAAGAGTTACCGAGCAGCACTGAGGAATGGGCCTCCTACAGCTGCCCCGAGGAGCTGCTGACGGTGCTCAGGCAGGACGACAGCGACTTCACGGTGAACGCAAGCAGCTTCCAGAAGCCGGTGAGGAGATGTGGGGCCGGCCCCTGCCTGAGGCCCGCCGCCACCCCCACCGCCACGCCTGTCCCACCCTAATGTCACCAGAGAGGCCTCCAGGACCCAGCGCCCCGCGCAATCGTGTCCATGTACCCCATCCCATCCCCCGAACGCATCCACAACCAGGCCGCCAGCAGGGAGGGCCAGCCCCTCGCCGCCTCTGCCATGGGGCCCCTGCCCCTCAGAACCTTCACCACAGGGGCTGGGCACTGGGTGGTCCCGTACTTGGGGATCAGGTTCAACTCACCACTTGTTCCTGACGGTTGGTTTGGCTTCTTTCACTCAGTCTGGGGGTCCCCGGTGCCCAGGAGCCCCCTTCCTCATTGCTCAAGCATCTGCAGCAGAGGTCGGGCCTCGCCTACCTGTCTGCTTGCCTGTGAGCAGAGTCCTTGAGCCCTGGAGTCTGCATGTCTCTGGGCCGTTCCTGGAAGATATGCCTTCTAGGCAGAGCCCAGCAGCAGTGGTAGAGTGACAGGTGGTCTCTGGGGAGTGACCCACCCCTGTGCAGGCAGAACTGCTCGGCTTCCCGACCCGTGGCCCAGGTGGACAGCCCTGCCTGGGTGGCGTTGGGCCGCGGCCAGCATCCTGGGCACTGGACATGCATTTTTGTGAAGTGCCTGCCCACAGCGTCCCCATGGCCTATGAAGCTCTCTGCGTCTCTGAATATCGAATCTGTTACGGGGAGAGTCCTAGGACAATCAAGTTAACCGCAGTTACTCTGCTTTTGCCTTTCTCTCTACTGATAGGTCTTCTGTGAGTAGAGATGGCTCGTTTTTGATACTGCCAGCGATCTTTTGCTTTGTTGTTTATGCTTTCTCGTGTCCTTAAAAGAACGAAAGCGTACTTCCTGGCGGTCTGTCATACTTTCCTCCTGAACGGTGCACAGGCTTCCCCTGGAGTACCACCTCAGCTCACACCCCCAGCCAGCCAGAGCGGCTCAGCCTTGGCTGCCTGTGACCACCATGTAGCTGGACCTTAACTGGAATGGCCTTCTGAGTGGTTCCTGGGTGAAAACATTCGCATGTTCTCGCAGCCCCTCTTGCTTCCTATAGATGAACAGTGCTTTGGCAAGCTCAGTCCAACATCACAGACACTTAGCTCTCCTGTGCCCCAAGTCTTAAAGCAGTTGTATGTGTACACAAAAGCTCTGTTTTTGATTGATCAGCAGTCTTGTGGAAAGAGAAAAAGAAAGATACCTGTGAATTTGTTGAACAGACAGGTAACGGCATTTCTCTTGGGAAGACTTTCACTGCTCTCATGTGTGGTGATTTCATATCTTTGCACGTGGCAAAATGAAATCTATCAATGTGGGAGAAAAGAAAGATGGCACATCCTCCCTTTGTGCCACAGACACCAGCCGAAGGCGTGCTGTGTGCTGGCACAGTGTTGAGGCCAGCCTTCCTCCCTTCGACCTGTGACCCGGCACACCTGCTGTGTTTCTGCAGACATACACGCTGTACTATCTGGACCAGTTGGTGAAGGCCCTGAAGAAGATGTTCCTCCATGAGCTCACCATCCCCCTCCTGCAGCTGGGGGTCCTCATTGCGAACGCCGTGGTGGAGAGCAAGAGCCTCGCAAACCTCTACCACCTGAGGTTGGTGCCGCCCTGAGGCAGCTCAGGGGAAGAGCCAGGAGGGGGAGGGGAGCGGCAGGGCGCACCCTGGGGGACATGGGACCTTTCTGTGAGGCTGAAGTCATGTCCAACACGGGCAGAGATCTCTGCTGGACACTGTCCGGGTTCCGCCCCACTTTGGGCCTGGCCTTTCCTGCTGAACCCACCTGAGAACAGAGATGGCGCAGTAAATAAAATATACCAGTGGACGACTTTAAATCTTTCTCCCTGAACTTTGCTACAGCACCTGCTCTCTTTACCTAGAACGTCTGCTTAGCTTTGAAAGGGTGCCCAGCTCTCTCTCCATTTACAAACTCCAGTCTGTACAGTCGCTTCCTGGCTGACGCCCGGTGACGCCCCTGTCACCCTCCCCTCAGGCTGGCCCAGGTCTGCTCTGACCTGCGGCTTCGTGACGCCGCTGCCTACCATGAAGAGGTCGTTGGGCAGATGTACATCGGGGACACCGAGCAGGCCAGGTGCGTCTGACTCTTTTCGGCTGGCAGCACCACTCCTGGGCAGAGAGCTCTCCTTCCAGGCAGGCGAAGGCTGGTCTGGGCAGCTCTAGTCATCTGGCCCAGCCCTGCCCTGGGCCCCCGTCTGGCAGGGAGCCTCCGGGCAGGGGAGAAACAGAGGAGGGCTGGGTCTCACTCATCTGCCCTGCTCACGCAGGGTGGAGAGGAGGGTGGGAGGGGAGGGAGGGCAGGCGGGGGCCACCCTGGGGCAGCCTGGCCCTCTGGTCCTGGGTGAGAGGTGCACATGGTTCACTGGCGCCACTCAGGTGCTTGAGGTGAGCAAGGATCAGTCTGCTTAACAATCCAACTGCTTGATGATCATTTTTGTAGAAATTGTGATTTAGATTTAGAGACCGCTGGGAGGATGTCTGTGCTGCAGTTATACACAGGTCTATTTCTATGTGTTTCTGCCAGGTGGCTTAAGTTTTTCTTATTACACAGATGATGTATTTCACTGTACCGAGCTTGGAAAGTATAGATAAGGAAGAGGTAAATGTTGTCACTCATCATTGGGCAGCAGCTGCCATTCGAGGTTTGGTGTGTGCCCTTCTATACCTTTTCCTCAGGAGATAAAAATGCACTCTCCTTGTAGATTTTTCTCTGATCAACGTGGTGAGAAGTGTGGGCCTGAGCTCAGGGCTTGTCCTCCCTTGCCGGGTAGGAACTCTGCCACGTGAGCCCTCTCTCCTTTGGCTTTTAGTTGTTTTTTGAGGTTGAATTTTTGCTTAGTCTGGGAGTGAAGGCTGAGATTATAGGCATTTATCACCTCACCCAGCTGTCACCGCCTGTCTCTGCCTCCCTAGAAGCTGGGATTTCAGGTGCTCTACACCATTGTGCTCATAATTGTGAGCATCATGGTGCGTTTGCCCAGCCCTTGCTTGAATGTGACCCGGGTGCCAAGTGTCCTGGTGTGGCAGGACAGCCTGGAGACCAACCCGCCCAGAACGGTTCCGGAGGTGTAGACATGGACCTCCCCAGAGGGGCGCTGGGATGTGGAGACTAATATCCTCAGAGAGGTTCCGGAGGTGTGGAGATTCTGAAAGTATGGAGGCTGACCTCCAAGCAGAGGTTCTGGAGGTTTGGAGACTGATATCCTCAGAGAACTTCTATAAATGTAGAGGCTGACCTCCAAAGAGAAGGTTCCAGAGCTGTAGAGACTGACCTCCAAGGAAAGGTTAGAAGTGTGGAGGCTGACCTCTTCAAAGAGGTTCTAGTGGTGTGAAGACATATCCTCAGAGAGCTTCTAGAAGTGAGAAGACTGACATCCTCAGAGAGCTTCTAGAAGTGTAGAAGCTGACCTCAAAGGAGAGGTGCTTGAAATTGAGACTGATATCTTCCGAATGGTTCCAGAAGTGTGGGCTGATATCCTCAGAGAGCTTCTAGAAGTGTGGAGACTGACCTCCTTGGAATGGTTCTACAAGTGTGGAGACTGACCTCCTCAGAGAAGTTCTAGAAACATGGCCACTGAAGCCATAGGCCTGGCTGCCTTTTCCTGCTCCCTGGTGGATATTATCTGAGCACTTGGGGGGGCTGTGGGGGGGCTGACTCCCAGATGATGGCCGCTGAAACGGAGCCCTCTAGGCGCTCGTAGGGCTGCTGGGCTCTGGGCCACTGTGGGAGTTTTGCTTTGGTGTGTGGAGTTTGAGTCAGTGTGCCAGATAGTTCCAAAGAGAGAGCTGTACCAGAGCCCAGCTGTGTTCAGTCTTTGTAAACAGGAGAGCATGCGTGCGTCCACAGCTGATCACCAGTGGCCACTGGCTCTGCTCTGCTGCATGTTGTCTATTTCATTTACCATAGCTGCAGAAAAGAGATTGCATCTAAAAAGGAGAAGATCAAGGAGCCCATAGTAGAAGAAAATATGTCCAGTTTGCTGGGGTCGCCAGCACCAGTCCCTACTGGGAAGCCAGTGGAGATAAAGCCACTGATAGCCCAAGACAAGGTAAGCCCACACTGCCAAGACACAGAGTTGACAGCCACAGCTTCAGGGACCTGGCTGCGTGCTAACACTGACTTGCTGTGTGCAGTCAGTGTAGGCTGTGGCAAACCCAGGGGCCTCGCCAAGCTGCCCGGGGCCCTGGAAGTCCCCCAGGGGAGATGAAATTTATGTGTCCTGGCTGTCCACCCAGGTCCCGGCCTTCCCGAGGCCCCGGCTGTCCACCCAGGTCCCGGCCTTCCCGAGGCCCCGGCTGTCCACCAAGGGCCGGCCTTCCCGAGGCCCCGGCTGTCCACCCAGGTCCCGGCCTTCCCGAGGCCCCGGCTGTCCACCCAGGTCCCGGCCTTCCCGAGGCCCCGGCTGTCCACCCAGGTCCCGGCCTTCCCGAGGCCCCGGCTGTCCACCCAGGTCCCGGCCTTCCCGAGGCCCCGGCTGTCCACCCAGGTCCCGGCCTTCCCGAGGCCCCGGCAGCAGCAGATGAGTAGAGAAGGGCACCGTGGGCAATATGCAGGCTTCAGAGGGGCGTCTGGGCCTTGGCCAGCGCCTGCCACGGAGCACAGGCAGGTGGCTGAACACTCACCGCTGTCTTGCAGATTTTGGAGATAAACGGAGAGACTGGGAAGGGCCTGCAGGGGACTTCCTACCCCCTGCTGTGGACACTCAAGGCTGAAGTGCTACTGGACATGGACCAGTTCCAGCCTGTGCGGCTGCTTCTGTCTGAGGCCCACCAGGCTTTCCAGGCAAGCAGCTCCCAGCCCTGGCCAGCAGGCCGCTCCCCTCACGCCCTTCTGCAGGGCTGGCCTCTCTGGCAGGTCTGCCCTTCCTAGCCCTTGCCTATCTTTTCTACTCGAATGTGTTGATTATAGAGTCTCTGGTTCCAGTGTGCCAATGCTTGTGGCCATTTTTGATGTTGGTGTTATATCCTGCTTCCCTGTTTGCTTCCCAATGTAATTCTGGCAGGTGGAGGGGGGGCTCGGGACCCATGGGGTGTCTCCTGCAGCCTGTGATGCTGCTCCAGGAGGCAGACTCCATCCTGGCCACTGAGGCTGCCATCTTGGCCTTCCTCTGACGTGTCTTCAGCTCTGAGCCTCACGGCATCTGTGGCCATTCAGGTCTCCGCTCAGTCCCTGGGGGGGCTTGAATTCATCTGTCTGCTGGGCCCTGTGTAGCTGCTCAGGACTTGACCACCTGAAGAGCCCCGTGGCTCCTCCCTGTGCCACCCTGAGCAGCCAGGAGCCGCCGTTGGCCTGGGGTTGAGATGCGTGGCGCCACCTCCCCTCTCAGAGACGGCCCCAGGCTCCAGACTAGCATCTGTCCTGGGCTCCGCCTCCCCAGGGATGGCCCACAGAGGGAAACCTGGAGGGGATGAAGTGGTTTACACTCCTCAGGGGGGCCAGCCCCCCGCCTCTGCAGCCCTCCTGCAGATGCATGGCTCTACCTCCACCAGACGGCACCGGGGACAGGCCAGGCCCAGAAATGGGCATCCTGTGGCTCATTTTACAGAAGCATTGCAGGAGAGAAAATGGTTTGAAAATGCGGTGACACCACGAAAGCCTGTGTGGATCAGACTTCCTCCTGCTGGGGGACAGCTGTAGATGCCCCACCCGGACAGGGGCAGGCAGGGGTGGGCGTCAGAAGGGGACATGGGTGTGCAGGCGTCAGACAGAGGAAGGGTGCATTCCTGTGTCTGGCAGAGGAGCCGGTGTGCAGGCTGCAGGCAGGGGACAGGTGCGTGCGGGTGTCACGGCATGAGACAGACACGTGCAGCTTTAGAGAGAGGTGTGTGCGGGGTAGCACGGGCGTCAGGCAGGAGGGCAGGTGTGCAGCCATCACAGAAGGTGTGAGGGCCAAGCAGGCCTCCGCAGGGGCAGCTGTGTGCAGGCCCTGGTGTGGGAGTCGGGTGTGTGTCGGGTTCCGGCCTGAGGATGGGTGCGCACAGGCGCCAGTGTAGGGAGAACAGGGGCGGCAGACATCAGGCAGGAGGAACAGACGAAGGGACAGTGGGGTCAGGTACCCACAACCCCACAGAACAGGTGTGCACCAGCCCTGGGCAGTGGGGTTGAGGAGGAGCGTCCCTGGCCGTGGGGCCCTGGGCAGTGGGGTTGAGGAGGAGCGTCCCTGGCCGTGGGGCCCTGGGCAGTGGGGTTGAGGAGTCCCTGGCCATGGGGCCCTGGGCAGTGGGGTTGAGGAGGAGGTGTCCCTGGCCGTGGGGCCCTGGGCAGTGGGGTTCAGGAGGAGCGTCCCTGGCCGTGGGGCCCTGGGCAGTGGGGTTGAGGAGGAGGTGTCCCTGGCCGTGGGGCCCTGGGCAGTGGGGTTCAGGAGTCCCTGGCCGTGGGGCCCTGGGCAGTGGGGTTGAGGAGTCCCTGGCCGTGGGGCCCTGGGCAGTGGGGTTGAGGAGGAGGTGTCCCTGGCCGTGGGGCCCTGGGCAGTGGGGTTCAGGAGTCCCTGGCCGTGGGGCCCTGGGCAGTGGGGTTGAGGAGTCCCTGGCCGTGGGGCCCTGGGCAGTGGGGTTGAGGAGTCCCTGGCCGTGGGGCCCTGGGCAGTGGGGTTGAGGAGGAGGTGTCCCTGGCCGTGGGGCCCTGGGCAGTGGGGTTCAGGAGCATCCCTGGCCGTGGGGCCCTGGGCAGTGGGGTTGAGGAGTTCCTGGCCGTGGGGATTTTCACTCAAGAGCATTTCCTGTGGGTGTCTGGAAGTGCGGCCCCTGGTGCCCTCCTCTCCACCAGGACTGCACTAACACCCGCCCCACATGCCCAGGCCAAGTCCTGCCTGGGTCTACGCCTCCCTCCTCATCCTCCTCCTGGCCGAAGACACCCACCCCGCATGACCCACCCCCAGGAGCATGGCCCTGGTGGCCAGCATGGCCACAGCTGGCCTGGCTTCTGGGGACCCGTCCCCCGGCCTTGGCCTCTGCCCCGGGCCTTCTTGTCACCCACCTTAGAGCCTTGTGCTGGCATGGCCCAGAAGTCAGAAATGCTCTTCCACAGAAGAGAATTCCACCCACCCCTGGGCAGTTCCTGGCAGTCCAGCCAGACGGCCTGTTGACCCAGTTCCAGTGGCCAGTAAGACCGGTCCACAGCACTGGGGAAGGGGCTGTCAGGCCTGGGGCAGGGCAGAGGGCAAGCTGCTGGGAGGTGGGCAAGAGCGGGGACCTGCAGCTCCCCAGGGACTCTCCACCGTGGTGGGCACTGGTCCCACGGGGACACTGGATGAAGCAGGGCCCTGATGGAATGATGCGTGTGTAGATTTCACCCCTGGGAGAAGATGGGGGCCTCCTTCTTCAGCAGCCAGGGAAGCCCAGGACCAGGGGAAAAGGCCCAAGGCCCAGGCAGTCCCTGAGCCCCCCTCCACCCTCCTCTCTTCGCCTCTGCCCCTCACCCCACCTCCTCGTCCCTGCTACATCCACAGTCTGCCATATACTTCCAGGACCTGGAAGACACGTGTGCACAGTCCCAGTGTCTGCTGCTCCTGGCGCAGCTGGCCAACAAGGAGAACAACTACGGACGAGCGAGGAGGATGATCGAGAAGGCCCAGCAGCTGGGAGGAAGCGAGGAGTTCTGGTACACGTCCACCGTGACCCTGGCTGAGGCCATTCTGTCTTCAGAAGACATGGGGAAAGTAGTCTCGGTGAGAGCAGAGGGGCTGAGGGGAACAGTGACGACTCTGTCCCCTGGGCTGGGCTCTGTCCCCTGGGCTGGGCTCTGTCCCCTGGTCTGGGTTCTGTCCCCTGGGCTGGGCTCTGTCCCCTGGGCTGGGCTCTGTCCCCCGGGCTGGGCTCTGTCCCCTGGGCTGGGTTCTGTCCCCTGGGCTGGGCTCTGTCCTCTGGGCTGGGCTCTGTCCCCTGAGCTGGGCTCTGTCCTCTAAGCTGGGCTCTGTCCTCTAAGCTGGACTCTGTCCCCTGGGCTGGGCTCTGTCCCCTGGGCTGGGCTCTGTCCTCTGGGCTGGGCTCTGTCCCTTGGGCTGGGCTCTGTCCTCTGGGCTGGGCTCTGTCCCCTGGGCTGGGCTCTGTCCCCTGGGCTGGGCTCTGTCCCCTGGGCTGGACTCTGTCCTCTGGGCTGGGCTCTGTCCCCTGGGCTGGGCTCTGTCCCCTGGGCTGGACTCTGTCCTCTAAGCTGGGCTCTGTCCCTTGGGCTGGACTCTGTCCTCTAAGCTGGGCTCTGTCCTCTAAGCTGGACTCTGTCCCCTGGGCTGGACTCTGTCCCCTGGGCTGGGCTCTGTCCCCTGGGCTGGGCTTTGTCCTCTAAGCTGGGCTCTATCCCCTGGGCTGGGCTCTGTCCCCTGGGCTGGGCTCTGTCCTCTGGGCTGGGCTCTGTCCTCTGGGCTGGGCTCTGTCCCCTGGGCTGGGCTCTGTCCCCTGAGCTGGGCTCTGTTCCCTGGGCTGGGCTCTGTCCTCTGGTCTGGGCTCTGTCCCCTGGGCTGGGCTCTGTCCCCTGGGCTGGGCTCTGTCCTCTGGGCTGGGCTCTGTCCCCTGAGCTGGGCTCTGTCCCCTGGGCTGGACTCTGTCCCCTGGGCTGGGCTCTGTCCCCTGGGCTGGGCTCTGTCCTCTGGGCTGGGCTCTGTCCCCTGGGCTGGGCTCTGTCCCCTGGGCTGGACTCTGTCCCCTGGGCTGGACTCTGTCCTCTAAGCTGGGCTCTGTCCCCTGGGCTGGGTTCTGTCCCCTGGGCTGGGCTCTGTCCCCTGGGCTGGGTTCTGTCCCCTGGGCTGGGCTCTGTCCCCTGGGCTGGGCTCTGTCCCCTGGGCTGGGTTCTGTCCCCTGGGCTGGGCTCTGTCCCCTGGGCTGGGTTCTGTCCCCTGGGCTGGGCTCTGTCCCCTGGGCTGGGCTCTGTCCCCTGGGCTGGGTTCTGTCCCCTGGGCTGGGCTCTGTCCCCTGAGCTGGGCTCTGTCCCCTGGGCTGGACTCTGTCCCCTGGGCTGGACTCTGTCCTCTAAGCTGGGCTCTGTCCCCTGGGCTGGGTTCTGTCCTCTGGGCTGGGTTCTGTCCTCTGGGCTGGGTTCTGTCCTCTGGGCTGGACTCTGTCCCCTGAGCTGGGTTCTGTCCTCTGGGCTGGGTTCTGTCCTCTGGGCTGGGTTCTGTCCTCTGGGCTGGGTTCTGTCCTCTGGGCTGGGCTCTGTCCCCTGGGCTGGGTTCTGTCCTCTAAGCTGGGTTCTGTCCTCTGGTCTGGACTCTGTCCTCTGGGCTGGGCTCTGTCCTCTGGGCTGGACTCTGTCCCCTGGGCTGGGTTCTGTCCTCTAAGCTGGGCTCTGTCCCCTGGGCTGGGCTCTGTCCTCTGGGCTGCGCTCTGTCCCCTAGTCTGGACTCTGTCCCCTGGGCTGGGCTCTGTCCTCTAAGCTGGGCTCTGTCCCCTGGGCTGGGTTCTGTCCTCTGGGCTGGGCTCTGTCCTCTAAGCTGGGCTCTGTCCCCTGGGCTGGGTTCTGTCCTCTGGGCTGGGTTCTGTCCTCTGGGCTGGGTTCTGTCCTCTGGGCTGGGTTCTGTCCTCTGGGCTGGGTTCTGTCCTCTAAGCTGGGCTCTGTCCCCTGGGCTGGGTTCTGTCCTCTAAGCTGGGCTCTGTCCCCTGGGCTTGGCTCTGTCCTCTGGGCTGGACTCTGTCCTCTGGTCTGGACTCTGTCCCCTGGGCTGGACTCTGTCCCCTGGGCTGGACTCTGTCCCCTGGGCTGGACTCTGTCCTCTAAGCTGGGCTCTGTCCCCTGGGCTGGACTCTGTCCTCTAAGCTGGGCTCTGTCCTCTGGGCTGGGCTCTGTCCTCTGGGCTGGGCTCTGTCCCCTGGGCTGGACTCTGTCCCCTGGGCTGGGTTCTGTCCTCTAAGCTGGGCTCTGTCCCCTGGGCTGGAGGCTCTGGCCCCTGGCAGTGTTCTGGCCCCTGCCCCGCTGAATGATGTGGTCATGCCAGTGCCTGCTCACCCCCAGGTTTGCTGCCTGTATCAAAAACTCATCGATGGCTTCAGAATCCTCCAGAAAGAACGGCCCAACCAGGAACCCATGCTGGAGTTCTTCATCTTGGACCTAGAGGCGAGGTGAGCATCTGTTGGAGCATCTTCCAGGCCAGGCTCACACTGAGCCCCCTGCCTCAGCAGCGCAGCTAGGCCCCATGTTGTGCACCTGGCCTGGCTCTGGGCACTGTGCTCGCTGGAGGAAGCACTGGACTTGTGGACACGGGGTTTCCACCTTGCTGTTTTCTGTCGCACTTCCTCTTGTGAGGTGTGACCTGCATCCAGACAGCCATTCATCTGTCTAGAGACAGACACTGTGCCTGCCCATTTTAACCTGGGTCTCATGTCCCCATGTGCAATTCAGGTTTTGAACTGGTTTTGAACCTGCACAGGGTCTGTTAATTCAACTTCCTTCCACATGATGGGGGAGCAAGGCTGTATGTGTTCCAGCCTGGGAGAGAACAAGGTCCTAAGTGCTTGATCAGCGACCGTGGTGGGCACTGAGGGGCGCTGCCATACTCTGGGCTTCTGACTCTGCCCCGCCCCTGGAGAGGCCCCGCCCCTGGAGAGGCCCCGCCCCCTGGAGAGGCCCCACCCCCTGGAGAGGCCCCACCCCTGAAGAGGCCCCACCCCCTGGAGAGGCACCGTCATCTGGGAGGCCCCGCCCCTGAAGAGGCCCCGCCCCTGGAGAGGCCCCGCCCCCTGGAGAGGTCCCACCCTCTGGGGAGGCCCCGCCCCCTGGAGAGGCCCCACCCCCTGGAGAGGCACCGTCATCTGGGAGGCCCCGCCCCTGGAGAGGCCCCGCCCCCTGGAGAGGTCCCACCCTCTGGGGAGGCCCCGCCCCCTGGAGAGGCCCCACCCCCTGGAGAGGCCCCGTCATCCGGGAGGCCCCGCCCCTGAAGAGGCCGCGCCCACAGGTGCCTGTACCTCCAGCTGAAGATGGGCCAGGGCTCAGCCACTGCCAGCGAGTCCCCGGAGGGCCTGCTTCTGCTGAAGGAGATAGACAAGCACCTGGTGGACATGGAGGCGAAGTGTTCCAACTGCGGGTACGAGACGGACTGCATGAACGTGAGGATTGCCCGTGCCAAGCTCAAGAGGTGCGTGCTGGGGCCCGGCAGCCGCGGAGGGCCGCACCCCGCACCGGCCCCCACCCGCCCTCCCAGGGCAGCGTCCACCCCGCGCCTCCCCCACCACCCACGGGACACCGCGGTCCTGAGTGAGCCAGTCAGCCAGCAAACAGCAGCATGGAGCTGTGGCTCCAGTGGCAAGGCGCTAGCCTTGAGCCAAATAGCTTAAGGACAGTGCCCAAGCCCTGAGTTCAGGCCCCAGGACCAGCATAAACATATCTAGACATCCAACCAGCCAGACAGCTGGTGGCTCACACCTATAATCCTAGCCACTCAGGAGGCTGAGATCTGAGGATCACAGTTTGAAGCCAGCCCAGGCAGGAAAGTCCATGAAACTCTTATCTCCAATAAATTACCAAAAAAGAAAAGAAAGGAAAGGAAAAGCTAGAAGTGGCGCTGTGGCTCAAGTGGTAGAATGCCTGTCTTGAGCAAAAGAAGTTCAGGGACAGTGCCCAGTCCCAGAGTTCAAACCCCAGGACCACCCCCTCCCCCAAAGAAAAACATCCAACTATAAATGTAATAACAGATACAGTATAATTATGTGGAGATTATATGTTGTATATTAATCAGTACTAGTGACATGTATTTGCTTTAGCATCTTTGTCATGTTGTTTGAAGGTTGTGTGCCCGAAAGGAGAAAGACGAAGAACAGAAGATCACCTATTACCTGGAAGCCTATGACGTGGCCAGGAGGGCCGTGGCTGAGGAGGAGGCGCTGTTCCACCGGATTCAGGGGCTGCTGTCACTCCAGGACGTACGTATCAGCCCTGGCCCCGGCTCCCTCCTGCTCACTGTCCCAGCCTCTCTCCAGCCAGATGACCTTCACTCTAACGGAGGCTAGATGCACTCCCCAATCCAGACAGGATACATGAAACACAGAATGTGGCCAGAGGAATGGAGGCTCAGGCTTCCCGGGGTGGCATCAGGTGGTGCCGAGTGGAGGGGAAGGGCTCGGAGACTTTTGAACACCTGGTGTAAGTTGTAGTTTCACAGCATGCAGCCTTGTAAGAGATGCGCCGGGGGAGATGGGAGCCCCACGCGCCAGGCTCCTGTGAGCGGGGCTCAGAGCAGCTCTCCTTGCAGTAACCCCAAACTGGAATAGGACTGAGTGCTTAGATAAATGGCAGCGCACCATACTGCGAAAACCACTCCGCTAGAAAAAAGGACAGTGTGCACGCAGCAGCGTGGACACAGGAGATGAGACCTGCACACACGCGCCGCTTATCACAACCGTAGCCTCAAATAGCCATGTGCTCACGTTGGAGGGAGTAGGTGGGGGAAGCCACGGGCTCCTGGGAAACTGAGGTGTAAGCCAGCTTCCAGACCTCGGTGTGGTTTGTAAGATCTCTGTACCTCAGTGTCATCTGTACCTGGGTGGTGATGTAGGATGGGGGTAGATTAGGCGTGGGTCTGTTGTCACCCGCTGGGTGGTAGTAGGATGGGTGACTAGGCATGGGTCCATGGTCCCCCCTGGCAGGGGTACGCGGTGTAGGGGATGGAGGGCTGACTGCAGCATGGGCCCGTGGTCCCCTGGTGGGGTACGCGGTGTAGGGGATGGATTGGGTGACAGGCATGGGCCCGTGGTCCCCCCCCCGCGGGTACGCGGGCCGCCCCGCCCCTCCAGTTACAGAACGTGAACTCCCCGCTGATGCGGAGGCTGGCACGCCTCAAGCTCCACCTGGGGAAGGCCTGCCTGGACCTCATGCAGTTCATGTGGCGGGAGAAGCTGGAGCGGCACCAGGACCGAGGCTCCGTGGAGAAGCTGCTGGAGGACTTCATGGAGAACAGAGACGACTCTCCCATCGGCCTGGTGACCGCACACAGCCCCAGCCCAGCCCCGGCCACCCGCTCCAGTGCCCTGGGCTTTGCGTTTAGCCTTCCTAGCACACCGAAGGGTTCACTAAGTCCTGTGACACTAGCTTCAAAACAAAACATACGCTAATGGCGCTTGCCTAGGCTATAGAAGGCTCTGGTTCCAGAAAAAAAAACTGGGCATGTGGAAATACCCAACTTGGAAAGAAACAATTTTCTGCTGCTTTACCTTTTTTTTAGATGTTATGAAGAATGAATCAATTTAATTTGAAATGAATATACTATATATTGAACATATTATAGTATTAAATATTTAGGATCAGAAATAGCCCTAAAATTGGACTTGACGTTATAGGAGAACTTTTGTGGCCCTTTTGATGCCCAAGCCCTGGAGACCCAACGGTCCACAGGGCTGCATGGTATGGGAAGCTGCTCAGAGAGCCTGAAGTTCCACAGTGCAGCACTGGACGGGGGGCCTGTGGGTGGGGGAAGGGGGCTTCCAGCGTGGGGCTGGGGGGGGGGCCTGTGGGCTTCCGGGCTGGGCAGATTCCCAAGCACCATGGTGACCAGGCCTCCTTATCTTGGAAGCAATGGTTCACCCTGAAGCGGACCCTGGTGCACATGTCGCTGGTGCAGCTAGAGAGCATGCAGCCACTGTGCGTGGGCTGTGTGGAAATCCGAGCCAAGTTCCTGGGCCTGGTCGGGAGAGCCCTGCGCCTGCTGGCGGTGCAGACAGACCCCGTGCGCTCCTCCTTCTGCTGGGAGGAGGGCCTCTTGGTAGGTGCCTGGCTCTTGCCTCGGGGCGCATTCTGCTACGTCTGTGCCTGAGGAACACGGGCTCCCTGGGCGAGCCCCCCGCACTGGCCCGCCTCTACGCCACCCCCACCCCCATGGCCAGGGAGTCTCCACTCCCAGTTGCCGGCCACTCAGAGCACACAGGAGCCTCTTGAAGGCCCTCGCTCCCTGCCCATCAGAGTCCTGCACGCCCTGGACGCCCCAGCACCTGCCCAACAGACAAACCCCTCCAGGCCGGCCTAGCTGGCCTGTGTCCCAGCCAGCCCTGCACCCAGCGGGCTCCCAGCCAGGCCAGCCCCTGGGCAGGATGGGGCTTTTGCTGGGTGAACGGACGGAGCCCTCCACGACTGTGAGAACCTGTCTGGCTGCCACACTGAGCCTGGCGTGCTCTTGGTGGATGCTGCGGGTGGCACACAGCCCTGGCCCCAAGCGTGCTGGCCATACATGGGCCCAGGAGGCTCCAGAAACGCAGCGCCGGCCCAGGTTCCCCTCCCCTGCCCCAGCTCCCTTCTTTTCTCTTAGATGTGGCTGCCTGCTGCCTCAGGGCTTCTAGAAACTAAAGCCTTCCAGCCTTTCCATCCTCACAGTCAGGATCTTTCCTCTAAGCCCTGTTTTGACAAAGTCCCATCATTTTGGTGTGTAGTAGTATCCTCCATGTCAGTTTGAGGTGCTTTCAGATTCCACAGCTTGAGATTTTTTCAGATTCCTTGACCAACTTCATGACTCTAAGGACAGTGTTTAATTTCAAGGCAGGTTTGGTGTTTGCAGCCACTAGTGTGAGTCCACTGTGCTTTAAAACAAGCTCCGTATCTCTGGGCTTTGTAGAGGCTGGGTGTGGACCCAGCCTGGGTTTTGATGGGTGCTCCCTACAGCTTGGCCAGCACTGCGGGTAGGGGGCAGTGTGGCCAGCACAAGGGACATTGTCTTCTGGGTCAGGGCTGCCAGGCCTCTGTGCATAGGATGGCTTCTTACCCACTTAGTCTGCCAGCAACTGAGAGTGCATTCAGCTTCTTACCAAAGCAACATCTTCTGAGCCCACAAGCTCAGGCCCTCTCCACCTCTCCGCCTCTACCCAATCTTCAGGGCCTGCTCCCTTGCCTGCCTGCATTCCCTTCCCTCACTTAGTGTCTGTCTCCTGGCCACTCTGTGAGAGGACATGGGCACCTGACTGCCTCATACTGACCACACTGACAGGCAGGGAGGGCGTTTCTAAAGAACTGGACACGGGAGCCGTGGGAGGGGAGGACTGGAGTGGAGGATGGACAGTGGGAGATCCCGGGGTGGAGGATGGGAGTGGAGGACGGACAGTGGGAATGTCAGGGGTGGAGGACGGGAGTGGAGGACGGACAGTGGGAATGTCAGGGGTGGAGGATGGGAGTGGAGGACGGACAGTGGGAATGTCAGGGGTGGAGGATGGGAGTGGAGGACGGACAGTGGGAATGTCAGGGGTGGAGGACGGGAGTGGAGGACGGACAGTGGGAGATCCCGGGGTGGAGGACGGACAGTGGGAGATCCCGGGGTGGAGGACGGGACAGGAGGAGCCATGGTAGTGACTGGGGCTGTGGTGCTGGTCTGCTCCCTCGGTTTACCCGCACCCTGGCTGCCACTCATGGTCATCGGCGCCTCTCAAGCCATGGCCCTTCCACATCCACAAAGCCCATCTTGGGCAGAGCAGGCGCCGAGGGCCGTGATAGATGGGGCCCGCCCCAGCCCCTGGCCGGGAGGAGTCCAGGAGCTGCCCGGCCCTGTGTGTGCCCTAGATGGGGGCCAAGGTGAGCCGGCTGCGATCCCTGGAGATGGAGACCGAAACAAAGATCCCAGAGCCCTTCGTGCGGGAGCTGCCGGCCTTCAAGGACTCCCCCAAGAAGCACAGCAAGAAGGCCGAGAGTCTGAAGGTGGGTGTGCCGGAGACCCTCCCCCCTGCCCCCCGTCCCTCGGCGGTCTCCGCTGGGGAGCCCGAGGCTGAGCCTCTCTGGCCCGCAGAAGAGGATGATGATGGCCCAGCGGTACCTGGCCCAGGCCTCGGAAGTGCTGCTGCAGTGCCTGCACACCGCCCTGGGCAACAAGCTCACAAAGATCGCAGCCGCCGCCAGCCTGGAGATGGTGGAGTGCACCGGCACCCTGGACCCCGCCACCACCTGCCAGTTTCTGGCTCTGTCTCAGGTACGGCCCTGCTCGGGCACCGGGTGCGGCCACGGTGCCCACCGGCCGGCCTGCAGCTGGGGTCTTGGCTGTGGGGTGCACCCGGGTAAAGGAGACAGGGCCTAGGCAGCCCCAAGGCAGTCTGTCCCCTCTCCCCGGCCCTACGGGTCCACCAGTGGCGCGTCCTCAGGACCCCCTGCGTGGCCAAAGGCTAGTGTAGTCAGAGGTCTAGCCCAGGAAGCACCACAATGTGCTTGCCCAGCTTCTGCCCGCCCCCCCGGGCCCACGGGTCACACTGCACGCACATGACCACCGCCCCGGTCTGTGTCAGAGTTGCTCAGCCTCGGAGATGATGCAGGAGGTGCTGCTCAAGGCCACGGCCAACACCAGCAGCTCACAGCTGGCAGCTCTGCTGCAGCTCCAGAGACAGCTGAAGCAGCAGTACAAGACGTCCACCAGCCTGTTTGCCAGCATGGAGCAGAAGCTGACCACCACCTTCAAGGTGACTGGGGAGGGGGGCTCCAGACCTGCTCCCAGAGGCCTCCAGACCCCGTGGTCCCACCCAGGGGCCCAGACCCACCCCTCAGGCCCCCCAGGAGGCTCCAGCTCCCT
Source organism: Dipodomys merriami (assembly GCF_024711535.1). NCBI lineage: Eukaryota > Metazoa > Chordata > Mammalia > Rodentia > Heteromyidae > Dipodomys > Dipodomys merriami. The sequence continues at coordinate 5,580,971 of NW_027206424.1, read as the reverse complement.
CCATGGCCCCCAGACGGGGGCTCCAGATCCCTCCATGGCCCTGCCTGGACTGTGCTCCTTCCCGTCCTCCTGAGGATGACCTGCTCTGTACTGTCCCCGTCCTCCTGAGGATGACCTCCTCTGTACTGTCCCCGTCCTCCTGTGGGTGGCCCCCAGCCCCTCTGCATCCTCTGTTCCTGAGTGCTTGCTTGTGCCCGCACCGGGGCCAGTTCTGTGTGGCCGGCATGCAGCTGGGGATGTTGGCCTTTTGACAACCAAAACTGCCCTAGACATCACCAGTGGATTCCCAGTGTCCACCCCAAGATGGAAAGTGGGCCTCTGTGGGACTTAGAGGGGAAGGAGCCTGGGCTGGCAGCCGGAGGTGCAGCCTGCACGGTGGATCCTAGGGAGGAGGCTGTGTGCACTCTGTTCCATCAGGTGGGAGTGTAAATGGCTTCCCCAGTGAAGGGCACAGAGGACGAGTTTAACATGGGTGCAGACGGGCCTGCGCTGAGCTTGGCGGTGAACCCTCGGGCTGAGGCCCAGCCAGCGGTGTAGGAGTGCTCAGCCCATGGCTGTGCACAGGCACAGGGGAGCTGGTGCCGTGATCCAAACCACGCCAGGCACGTGACACCAGCTGCAGCCGCAGCCAGAGCAAGTGAGGTTCAGATGATGCCACCGGGGAGCCACTGGCCCACTCAGGACGGCCGAGACCTACAAGTGTGCTCTAGGGAAAGGCCACGGGGAGGAGCAGCCACGGGACTCTGGCTGGGGACCCTGCCGGGGCTGGGTCTTGTGAGAGCCTGGGGAACAGACTTGTGGGGTGAGAGCCCCAGACACACGGGCCTGGAGCTTTAGAAGTGAAGAGCGGGAAAGTGATCGCAGTCCACACCCGGACCCAAGACCAGCACAGACCCAGAGAAGACCCCGTGGGAGAACACAGGAGCCAAGGAGGGCAAGAGCCTAGCCTAGCCAAAGGCCAGAGTCACATTTCTTTGAGTCTTCAAGCAAGACTAGGAAGGAACTTCCTATGCTCATAAGACCTACAGGCTTGGGATTTACTATGTGAAATCATGCATGTGTGTGTGCGGGCGTGCACACACACACACACACACACACACACACACACACACACACACTTGCAGAAACATCAAGAAAATCACCCTCTGAGCACAAAGTGACAAACTCCTAGCATCTGAAGAAAACAGCACATTACCAGGCCAAAGGAAAAGAGCCTCCAGTGAAATACTGAACGGTGAAATACTGTTCACAAGGCAGGTGCATGAAGACATTTCTAGGCAAACAAAATCCCAAGGCAATCTGTGACCAATAATAAAAGAAAAACCAAAAGGAGGCTTCTGGCGAATCCTTTCAGGCAGTTACATAAACCGTGAGGAGAGGCCGAGCCTTGACCAGAACTGACGCACAAGCACCATGGGAGTGAAGTGCCATGGCGCTGGAGGTGACACTGCGGCTCAAGTGACAGAGCCATCGTGAACACAAGGAGGCTCAAGGACAGCGCCCAGGCCTGAGCTGAAGCCCCATAACTGACCAAAAAAGACAGTGCTGCGGTCTGAACCATGAAGTCCTGTGAGCTTCCAATGGCATCACAGGGCCACAGTGGGAGACAGGACAGTGTAAGGGGTGGGGGTGAGGGACAGCCGATACCCCGCACCCGTCACCACCAGAGAAATGGTAGAACTCGGAGGTCCAGGAGTCCCTACCCCCCAGGTCCTACAAGTACCAACCAAACTAATGTGTAACTAGGTTAACAAAAAGGAAACATTTTACAGTAGTATTATATCAATCCAAAAGACAATGAAGAGAGGGGAAAATACAAAACATACAGTCCCAAAAGAGGAAGAGTACAAGACTAGTCACTCCAGGTCAACAATTGTTGGATTGGATGAAAGGGAAAATGTAACTGTGGGTTGCTTTAAAAGGGCTGGCACTTAGAAAGAAAAAGGTGAACCAAGAGTCACGGAGGATGAGCAGGAAGGATGGTGATCCAGCAAGATGTTAACACACAGCAATGTGACTATGAGATACAAAAACATGAACAGATCAGAGAAGCCATGGCCCATGAGCCATCCAGGGGAGAAGCTGAACAGATCGGAGAAGCCATGGCCCACGAGGCATCCAGGTGAGAAGCTGAACAGAACGGAGAAGCCGTGGCCCACGAGCCATCCAGGGGAGAAGCTGAACAGAACAGAGAAGCCGTGGCCCATGAGCCATCCAGGGGAGAAGCTGAACAGATCGGAGAAGCCGTGGCCCATGAGCCATCCAGGGGAGAAGCTGAGCAGAACGGAGAAGCCGTGGCCCATGAGCCATCCAGGGGAGAAGCTGAGCAGAACGGAGAAGCCGTGGCCCATGAGCCATCCAGGGGAGAAGCTGAGCAGAACGGAGAAGCCGTGGCCCATGAGCCATCGATGGGAGAAGCTGAACAGATCGGAGAAGCCGTGGCCCATGAGCCATCCAGGGGAGAAGCTGAACAGATCAGAGAATCCGTGGCCCATGAGCCATCCAGGGGAGAAGCTGAGCAGAACGGAGAAGCCATGGCCCATGAGCCATCGATAGGAGAAGCTGAACAGATCAGAGAAGCCATGGCCCACAAGCCTTCCTGGAGAGAAGCTGAACAGATCGGAGAAGCCGTGGCCCATGAGCCATCCTGGAGAGAAGCTGAACAGATCGGAGAAGCCGTGGCCCATGAGCCATCCAGGGGAGAAGCTGAACAGAACGGAGAAGCCGTGGCCCATGAGCCATCCAGGGGAGAAGCTGAGCAGAATGGAGAAGCCGTGGCCCACGAGCCATCCAGGGGAGAAGCTGAACAGATCGGAGAAGCCGTGGCCCATGAGCCATCGATGGGAGAAGCTGAACAGATCAGAGAAGCCGTGGCCCATGAGCCATCCTGGGGAGAAGCTGAACAGATCAGAGAAGCCGTGGCCCATGAGCCATCCTGGAGAGAAGCTGAACAGAACGGAGAAGCCGTGGCCCATGAGCCATCGATGGGAGAAGCTGAACAGAACGAGAAGCTGTGGCCCATGAGCCATTGATGGGAGAAGCTGAACAGATCAGAGAAGCCGTGGCCCACGAGCCTTCCTGGAGAGAAGCTGAATAGAACGGAGAAGCCGTGGCCCATGAGCCATCGATGGGAGAAGCTGAACAGATCAGAGAAGCTGTGGCCCATGAGCCATCCAGGGGAGAAGCTGAACAGATCAGAGAAGCTGTGGCCCATGAGCCATCCAGGGGAGAAGCTGAGCGGAACGGAGAAGCCGTGGCCCATGAGCCATCCAGGGGAGAAGCTGAGCGGAACGGAGAAGCCGTGGCCCATGAGCCATCCAGGGGAGAAGCTGAGTGGAACGGAGAAGCCGTGGCCCATGAGCCATCGGGGAGAAGCTGACTGCAGGCAGGAGAAGAGCTGTGCATGGGCGAGGGCTGGTTCTGCCCACAGATGAGACGTCCGTGGCTGGGTGCCGCAGACGCGCACTGGCAAGATTAGACAGTGTGCTAGAGGCTCGAGTTGGAGGCATGAGAGCCTGGGCAGGGTGCCGGCCTGCGGGCGGCGTGGGCACAGCCGTGTCTGCATGCGTGTGCGCGTGTGTGCGTCTGCCCGTGACGCGGGGGAACAGGAGAGGCGGTGGGCGGGGGACAGGCGGTGGGCGGGGCTGCGCCTCTTCCCACCCGGTGCCTGTCTCCCCCTTGTGGTGGCTCCCAGCACAGGCAGGACCCTGGAGCCCCTTCGATGGCCTCTCCCTCGCCCTGTTTGTCATTCAGGCCTATCAGAACCTCTGCGTCACTGAGCAGCACTTCAACATCCTCAGCGAGATTCCGCCCTCGGTCCAGGCTGTCTTCCTGTATCACTCTCCAGACAAGTAAGGACCTGGGGTGGGCCCCTGCCCCAGGAGAAGCCCCCGCCCTGGGGGCCGTGGTCAGCTGCGAAGTGTCCTGAACGGGCCCTGCCAGCCAGGCCCGGGCCTGAGACAGAGGCCAGGCTGGGGTCTGCGGAGGGGCGCCCGGTCTCCGAGGTCGAGTCCTGGAACCCGAGGCCGCCTCCAAAATGGAGCCGAGAGGCGATGGGGGTGGACAGCTCTGGTCTGGGCCTGGGGTGGAGGCGAGGGCCTCATCTTGACTGGCCCTGCTGGGAAGAGACCCTGGAGGGCAGCACCGCGGGCTCAGGCCGCAGCTTGGCTCTCCAGCCCCGCTGGGCCTGGCTCCCGACTGTCTTGGCCCACAGGTCCCGACTCTACGCAGCCGCCTACGAGAAGCCCAAGTCCACATCCATAGTCAAGGGGAAACTGCAGCAAGTAGGCGGTGAGCTGGGGCCGAGGTCCGACTTCCCGCTGAGCACGTGGGGTGGATGTGGCCTTCCCCGGGGAAGCCCGAGCACACACCCAGCCGCGGGTGAGGAAACCCAGGGGTCCAGCGGGGCCAGAGGTGGCAGCAGGAGGCTCTGGCCCAGCTGTCGGCCCATCCTGCAGCGACACGTGGGGGCTCAGGGCTGACCTCCGAGCCGCCGCACACCCGGCAGCTTGGCACTCAGCCTGTGTCTGCACAGGGCACTGCAAAGTGATGAAGATTACGGTGACCCCGGCGGCCTTCTCAGACCTGATGGTCAAGTTCCAGCAGTTCCAGAAGCTGACCCAAAATCAAGCTCGGGTACACGGCAGACCTACGCTCCTGGGCCTGGCTCCAGATGGCACTGCAGATGATGGGCACCCTGGAATAGCCAGGGCCCCGGGGCGGGGCCAGGCCCCAGTGTGGGCACCCTTGGAGAGCCAGGGCCCCGGGGCAGGGCCAGGCCCCAGTGTGGGCACCCTGGGAGAGCCAGGGCCCTGGGGCGGGGCCAGGCCCCAGTGTGAGCACCCTGGGAGAGAGCCAGGGCCTTGAGGGCAGTGCCAGGCGCCAGTGTGAGCACCCTGGGAGAGCCAGGGCCATGGGGATAGTGCCAGGCCCCAGTGTGAGCACCCTGGGAGAGCCAGGGCCCTGGGGTGGGGCCAGGCCCCAGTGTGAGCACCCTGGGAGAGCCAGGCCCTGGGGTGGGGCCAGGCCCCAGTGTGGGTACCCTGGGAGAGCCAGGGCCCTGGGGCGGGGCCAGGCCCTAGTGTGAGCACTCTGGGAGAACCAGGGCCCCGGGGCGGGGCCAGGCCCCAGTGTGAGCACCTTGGGAGAGCCAGGGCCCCGGGGCGGGGCCAGGCCCCAGTGTGAGCACCCTGGGAGAGCCAGGACCACGGGGATAGTGCCAGGCCCCAGTGTGAGCACCCTGGGGGAGCCAGGGCCCTGGGGCGGGGCCAGGCCCCAATGTGGGCACCCTGGGAGAGCCAGGACCACGGGGATAGTGCCAGGCCCCAGTGTGAGCACCCTGGGAGAGCCAGGCCCTGGGGTGGGGCCAGGCCCCAGTGTGGGTACCCTGGGAGAGCCAGGGCCCTGGGGCGGGGCCAGGCCCCAGTGTGAGCACCTTGGGAGAGCCAGGGCCCCGGGGCGGGGCCAGGCCCCAGTATGAGCACCCTGGGAGAGCCAGGACCACGGGGATAGTGCCAGGCCCCAGTGTGAGCACCCTGGGAGAGCCAGGGCCCTGGGGCGGGGCCAGGCCCCAGTGTGGGCACCCTGGGAGAGCCAGGACCACGGGGATAGTGCCAGGCCCCAGTGTGAGAACCCTGGGAGAGCCAGGGCCCCGGGGTGGGGCCAGGCCCCAGTGTGAGCACTCTGGGAGAGCCAGGGCCCCGGGGCGGGGCCAGGCCCCAGTGTGAGCACTCTGGAATAGCCAGGGCCCCGGGGCAGGGCCAGGCCCCAGTGTGAGCACCCTGGGGGAGCCAGGGCCCTGGGGCGGGGCCAGGCCCCAGTGTGGGCAGCGCTCCCTGCTGAGTCTGTGTGGAGGGGCCCTGGCAGCCTCTGTCCACAGCACACAGGCAGCCTGCGAGGGTCTCAGGGTGGCCTCGAGCACCCGGGCTGGGAGTCCTGGGGCTGCAGCACAGGTGGGTGGAGACGTCGGTGTCCGCTGTGCTCCCCAGAGGGCGGGAGCTCAGTCCTCCCCGCCCCCTGCTCACTCAGCTGGAGGGGCTGTGTGGGGCCCCACACACTTGGGGACAGGCTGCGGTTTGTTGGGACAGGATCTGGAGACCCTGCCTGCTGAAGAGAGAGAACTCTGTCTGCAGAAGCTCAGCGGGGTCCTGGAGCTCATGGAAGATTACCTGCAGCCCATCTTTCCCCTGCTGAACTTTCCAGAAGTCAGGTACCGTGGGCTCAGTTCTGCAGCTGTGGTGGGACCACACACTGGGGTGCTGAGCAGAGGAGGCAAAGTGTTCTTTGGAGATCAGGCCTCCCAGATGGAGCTCCAAGTGCCGAGACCAGTGCAGCTCTCCACCGGGCAGTGTGATCAGTGCTGCTCTCCACCGGGCAGTGTGATCAGTGCAGCTCTCCACCGGGCAGTGTGACCAGTGCAGCTCTCCACCGGGCAGTGTGACCAGTGCAGCTCTCCACCGGGCAGTGTGACCAGTGCAGCTCTCCACCGGGCAGTGTGACCAGTGCAGCTCTCCACCGGCGGCTGTGCCTGCTCTGTGGCATCTCTGGCTCACTCCCCGCACCCAGGGTGTCCTTAGCCCGTCCCAGTGACAGCAGTCAGAAAGGCGCAGAGCCCACCGGAGACCTAGCTCCAGTGCACCTGGGCACTAGACCCCAGCTTTGTCTTTCAGAATTCCAATTCCTGTGATCATGACTGAGCCAGGGAAGTCAAAGGGCAAAGAGAAGGAAAGGAAAGTGTCCAATCCAACAGGTAGGTGGCTGCAGCGCCAACCACGGAAGCGTGCATCACGGGAAGAGATGGACTGGGACCCTGCCCGGCCCACTGAGGAAGGCTGAGTGGCCACGTTCCTAGACAGCAGGCTGGAGATGTGAACAGAGTCTGGGGCTCCCTGTGTGTTGGGCGTCCCCGCCAGGAGACCTGAAGGTCCTGCTCACAGATGCGGACAGTGTCTGGTCACCTGCCCCTCCTAGGCCGGTGGTCAGTGCCCACCCCCCATGGGGCCTGCCCGGGAGAAGAGCTGGGCTGACCTTGTGCAGGAGATAAAGCTGACCCCTGCCCAGGAAGGGCGTCCCGTGACAGAGGAGGCTGTGACGCTTCTGGAAGGGATGAACTGTCATCCTGGGGATGGCCTCCAGGCCCGCAGCACCATGCAGGGCCCTGTCCTCCCCTTCTGCTGGCTTCTGAGCGCACCCCTGTGCCCCTGACGCAACGCCCCGGGAAACGCCGGCTGTGCTCAGCGCATGACCCCGGGGGTTAAGCAACTACCAGCTTCATTTTCCTTCCCTGGCATCTGCTGCTTTTATAAAGGGCAATATCATTCTTTAATTCTTAGATGCCTTTGTATCTCCCACAAGAACTTGTCAACACAGAACCAAGGGGGTTGTCACTCAACCAGAAAAGAACTTTGATTTCCCAGAGTGCCAAGCGCCTCACCCACAAGCCCAGCTGCCCCATGCCGGGAGACAGGTCCTCGGGGCTCCGGCCACCGCGGGCAGAACACATGAGGGGTTCGGGTCCTACGCAGTCAGAGACAGGTCCCACATCTCACTCTGCTGCCAGGCCCCGTCTCTCCCAAGGACCCAAACTAAACTGGGCTCCCGTCCCAAAAATGGCCACAATTCAGATAAGAAAGATGCTGCTTGGCTTTAAGCAAACGTGTTTTGCTCTGTGCATGAGGAGCGTGCAGGGAGAGCCTCCGTGGTGTGACTCAGAGCGTGAGCTGTGACCCCAGGACCAGGCTCTTCCCATCAGCCACAGTCAGCATCTACAGTCAGGCCGGCCTTGGTCCACAGGGGAGCAGCCCAACCTCCCGTCAGAGCCAGGACACACCTTGGGCCCCGCACGCACGCCAGGCTGAGGTCTGCCCCACGGGGCAGTCGCACGGTCAGGGCGGGGTGGCCCCCCATCGGGAGCAGGTCTCCCCGCGGTTGATGTCATCTCCGTGCTCACAGCTCAGATGGAGACGGTGGACACGATCGTGATCGCAGACAGGCACCTGCTGGAGCTGCCCCTGGAAGGCCTCTCTGTGTTCAACCAGGGCACAACCCAGTCTCTGTCCCGAGAATTTTCCCTCCAGATGCTGTACAACCGCCTCCGTAAGGAGGAGACAGGTAAGGCGTGGCTCCAGCCAGGCGCTCAGCCAGGAGTCTGTGGACGAGGTGAATGTCTGCTGTCTCCGCTACACAGGACGTGGCGTGAATAGGTTTGAGTTCCACGGCTGGCCAGGGAAAAAGTATGAGACCCTGTCTGAAAACAAGCTCAAGGCCCTGAGTTCAGTCCCAATACTGCCATCGTCATAATAATAACAACAACAACAACAATAGCAATAACAACAGACACAATTGTGGCTATTGTTTTCTCTTGCTGTAAGTGTTTGAGGTCTGGCTCAGGGATCAGAGCACCAGCTACAGCATTGGCAGGAGGGACAGGAACAAGACGGAGCCAGGGTCCCAGGTATATGGGCTGGTAAGCA